>NW_027040536.1:2872500-2960000 GCF_037179485.1 Ochlerotatus camptorhynchus
AAATGAATGCCTGAAATGAGTGCAAATTATTTTCCATGCCTGGTGGCAAGCATCATTACCTCTCACCGAAGCAGGCCTGGGTTCAATCCCAGACGGCGCTTTCGGGATGTTCTGAGGCATTACATCTCTGATCACGCCTTCCTTCGGATGGGAAGTAAAGCCGTTGATCGTCAGTTCATTAGACTTAGACATCCTTTAGAATACAAATGGTGTTTTTGAGGTATGGTTTGTTGTATTTAGTTTAAAACGCTATTCTGAAGTTTTTTGTATGTTTTAAAACGGTCGAATTTTAGCTCAAATGTGAATTACTGACCAAAAGCAACAATTTTTTAAATTTTCGTGCAATTCGAGAAGTTCAAGTCTGAATGTTGAAGAAAATTATCATATCTTTGGATCATTTTAATTTAAAATTTACGAAAGTTTTCAAGAAACTAGTTCCAAATATAATTATAATGTAGTTTATTATAAATTGGTCACATCCACACAAAATGGTAGAACATCAGGTTTTACTAATAACAATTGATCTTTGTTGTTCCCAAATAACTTATAGTGATCCTTTAAATTTGTCGAACCTCTTAACGGAATCCCTCTATGAAGAGCTTTGAGTGGGTTGGTTTATTTCCTTTAAATACTGTTATAATTGCACACCAAAAAATATGAATTTTAATAAATAAATGTCCATGCATGCTAAAATTGATGCATGTAAACTTTCTTTTTACGTAAACTAGCAACTTGCAAGAAATATTGTTTGCAAAGATGGATGGTTGCATACAATATTTAGAATATTTCATTAAATGACTCATAAATTTACACGATCTGTAATGTGAATTTGTATGATATGTGACGCTCCATTTATGTGCATCATAGTGACAGAAATTTACACTTCTTTTTCGAACTGTGTGCTTATGTTTTGACAGATACGCGTATTTCGTCTACTACTTACAGACTTCATCAGTGCCAAGTACTGGCACTGGTGGTGTTGAGTACTTGGCACTGGTAAAAACTGCAAGTAGTAGATGAAATACGCGTATCTGTCAAAAGATAAGCAATTATAACGGAATTTAAAGGAAATAAACTAACCCACTCAAAGCTCAACTTATATTGGTTTACATGCAGAAAACAGTTTTTAGTTCGGAAAATCGTTTGTTATGCACAAATTTAATAAGCAAACATAAACAAATAAACGATAAACCAAAATGAGATGAACCAGTCTACAGCTTAAAAATCTCAAAAACAAAGTAAAAAAAAAACGGTTTCGGTCAGTTTTAAATTGTTCATTGTGTCCAATTTCAGGAAAGCTTTCAAATAAATATCATTATACTCTTAAAATTTTGTAGAACAAAATCTGAATAATCTGAATAATTAGCAGTGCCTGTGGTGTAGTGGTAAGTGTGATTACCTCTCATTCCAGCAGGCCTGGGTTCAATCCTAGTCGGCGCCGCCGGGATGTTCTGAGGCATAACATCTCTGATCACGCCTTCCTCCGGATGGGAAGTAAATTGGTCCCCGGTTCATGAGTTGATGGGTCGATAGGTAGGGTCCAGGTGTGGGAGCTGCCTTCCTGGCACGTCGGTAGCATTGGTGCTCAGCACGGAAAACAAGATCGACGGAAAACAAATCAAGGAAAAAAAAAATCAATGCCCCTAGCGAACAATTATGCGAAGTTTCATCGAATGCTGAGAAGTAAAATTTAAAATTTGCTCTGCTCTAGTGAAGCGGGAATATCAATTGATTGGCGTTCTTTAAAGTTCATGTTTTTTCTTAAAAATGTTGTTTTGTCCTTACGATTATTTGATTTCTACTTCTAAATCATTAGTCAAAACTATGTTTATAATCATTTTGAACCGACCTTTCAAGCAAGATTCACGTTTCTCCCGATTAAATCTCCGTGGAGTGAGAGGATGGCCAGCTATAGAATAGCTTTTAGTGTCGTAAAATAAAAACACCAAATAGGATATAAACAGCGAGGAAATAGATAAAGCAACAACCAAAACCAAAAAGCACATCAGCATCTATTTACGCTTCCCTGCCCGCTTGTGGTATCTTCCCGTTCAATCCGAAAGCGAATGAATGAATGAATGGATGAATCTATCTGTATATTTCCTCACACTCATCGCCACATTCAGCTCGTCACAACTGCCAATAAACAAATCACCGAAACCGTCAGAGAGGGAACGATGGACTTCCCGGCAATTTGGAGGAAAGAGAAAATAGGGAAAAAATCACGACCGAATCGAAATGGTCCAACAGAACCGAACCAGTGTAGCTCGTACTAAAATTCGAATTGATATTAGCTTCGATTCCCGTTGGTCAGTTTTTATTCCGATCATCAGGGATGTGCCCGAACAACGCTACCCGTCTAGACCGAACTGTCGTCATGGCGGTCAACGGTTGCCACTGAACTCTTTTTATTTTTTTTTTTTTCTTGAACAAACATATAACGGAGCACAGCAATGTATGTCTTTATTTGCATAAGTTCCCATCATCAGAAAATTATACCGGAACTAACTCGTAGCAAATGCAATTTGTAGGGGATGCGGCTTATGGAAATTTATAAAATCAGTGCGTGACTCATCTTTCACGGTAAGGTAAAGATTTGGAAGAATCCTAATAAGCTCATATTGATTGCGAGTGGTGTTTGTGAACATATTAACAATCAACAACAGCTTTGGATACTGAATAAAATGTTCAACCTTATATGCCACATCAATTAAAACAGTCCCATGAATGTAACAATCAATGGCAATCGTTACAGTTTGAAATAAAAGTGCTCAACTTACTTCCGACCCTATCTATGCTGCACCGATTATTACCAGTGGCGACAACGATAGTGTTAACTGCAGAGTGCATAAAATCGAAGCACAAATTGGGCGTTGGGTCGTTCGTGCAGTGCCCGCTTTTAGGTCCTTTGCACTTTCTCTCCCTCCTGCCCGGTTTCTAAACCGTTCGAAAATGGTCCGATTCTCCTTTATTGAGTCGTTAATTAACTTGTCTTATTCGAATTGGCCAACGCAGAACGAGGAGGGTGCCCGATGCATGGGACAGGTTTTATAGTAGCAATATTCTGTAATGATTTTTATTAGTCGATTGTTTTCTATTTGTTATGGATCGACATGATGGTCGACTGTGCGAGGCATGATTGAGTTGTTGTTTTATTAACGAGATTCTATTCTTCTACGATGCGAGTGTGTGCGGTTGATATGTGCATTCAAATCGAATGATCAATAAACAGGCAATTGCTTCAACCCATGAAACGTTGATTTCCCCGATAAATGGGGGAAAATTTCCTATGAATCGAAAAAAAAAAGTATTTTTCAGCCAGTTTAGCTTAATTGTTTAATTTGTTGCTCGTACAGCAGATAATAGACTAGGTTTTGAAGAATTTCCCTTAGAGTTCCAGTCAGGCATGGAACATAATTTACATTCATTTGCGTCTAAATTTTATCATCAATAGAATTCCGCAAAATGATGTATCAGACTTTTGTAGCCCACCATTGTTTTTCAATGAATGAAAAAACACGAATAACAATAACAAGTTCTGCCCGCTCTACTTCATCATACAGATTTGAATTATTAACAAAAGTTGCAGCTAATATAAAAACCTATAAACCTACCTGTTGATGGAAAAAGTTAGTGGGAAATTAATGTAAATGAACGTACATGATTTTCCATGCCTGGTTCCTGCAAATACTTAACGTTGTTGAACGATAATTTAGCCTAATATTTTTCATTAACTTAGCTCAGCTTTCACCTTTTCAAATGACATTAATTACGCAATGAATAATAAACGAGCTTCGGTGACGCAGCAGGACGAAGTAAGTGGGAACACTTCCATCGATCTCCGCGCGCTATCGAGCAACATGTGATTACTTTCAATCCATCACCTCAGGTAAAACATTCTCTCTGAGCCGCGAAGCCAATTACCGCCTCGTGAAGCGATTATGCCATCAAGCGAGCGGCGGTAATGAGTCAAGTGATAATGAGGAAATTTTCCCCCCTTGTGTGACAAGTTGAAATCGAAATTATCTAATTAAAATGCCTCATGTTGCTGAACACCGTTCAATGCAATGACTTGACGCACTCGCACTTCGGTGGAAGAGGAAGAGCTCTAACCCATATTTCCAGTTTGAGTGAAGGAAAAATTGATCACTTCCCTTCCTGCCTTGATTCCTTATCGGCGAGGCCTATATCGTCTTCTTGACGGCTGCGTCCCTTGAATGACCATAATGTTGGCGCCTTTGGTGTAAAACAATTCAATACTTGCCGCAGGCTCAACATATCCACTCAGAATAGTTACGGAAGGTGAGAACGAGAGAGAGAGAGAGAGAGGACTGGAAAAAGATGGCATCGGCTTGTTTCGATGGATGACGACGACCGACGTCGATGTAGGTCTAATTGAATCATTAAAGAGGCCTGACCTAGCACTTTATCACTCACTCACGCACCAGCACACACATATTCCCACGGCGGTCTTCTCTGGTCCTAAATTCAACAACGTGGATGGCCAATGGCCCAGGAGTCCTTCCATCAATTACAGGCCCTTTAACTTTTTATGGTTTCGAGTTCGGGGCTCGTATCCGACACACGCGGTGAAATAGAATCTTCCCATGCCCCCTCTCCTCTGAACGGCGATACACAGGGTGCGAAAGAACGATTTGAAACAACTTTATGGTCAAGTTGGGATGATCACTATCGGCACAACCAGGCAGATATACAGTATTAAGTATGGAACCATGGAATAGTACAATTCCTCGAGAGTTAGAAAATGTGTTGGTCTTGTTTAGTGGAAAGAGATTATTTAAGAGATCTTAAGATAATTAGTGGTATTTAATCACTCTTAAAAGCGCCCATAACCCACACGATTTGGTACTTTTCATTGAGCTGTGTTTTCGTTCTATCTTGGATTGTAATAGTAAAAACAATGTCATAACTTTGCTTAACTAAGACTGACTGCATATATCAATGGTTGCTACTCCGGGATTGATCAAAATCAGAGAAGTTGCACAATAAGTGAACTGGATCGGGTTAGGAGTAACTGTTCCTTCTTATTGTACAAATTTCTACAAGTTTCATTAGTTTACTAAGAATTACAAAGAAGTGAAGATAACAAACTTCTACTATAGAATCTTCTATTCAGTAAGCAAAAACGGTTGCTACTAGGCCATAAAACCACTTGATTGTGTGTCCAAATTAAGTGATGACGATGACTGTCGTGAAAAATGATACATCTATAAACTAATATGACGGAAAGGAAGGTGTTGCGTACAACGTCACTGGGCAGCTGCAATAGATCAAACTTCCACGAGAGATCGCCGGCAACTTAACTTCGGTCATGACGTCTATCAAGTTGAAAACGTCAGATAGGAGAATAGGACAGAAGTAAGTCACGATTTGGAATAATTGGTTCAATTTGTTAGAAGCTATCCTAGTTAAACTAAATTTTTCACAGTTTGAATTGAAAATTGCTAAATTGTCTTAAAACTAACTGAAGTAAGTAAAACCTTATAATCTATATTTGATCAACAACACTAAAAATTAACACTAATTTAGGGGAAACATCAATATTTAAGGTGATACTCTAAGGAAGCCTTAGCGTGAACTTCAAAGGCACAAATGTCAGCTTCCACAAAACATACAAATTTGAAATTGCTACTCTCTGTTTGTAGTAGCACAGCAAACAAGGAGTAGCAATTTCAAATTTGTATATTTTGTGGAAGCTGACATTTGTGCCTTTAAAGTTTCACGCTTAGGCTTCCTTAGAGTATCACCTTAAAGGCTATTTGATTAGCATCCACGTCGAGCATTTTTGATAAACAAAATCTAGGTTAGTATCCAATCGAACAAAATTATTTATTCATGTGCCCAATATAATTGTAAAATCTAGATTGTATTGAAACCGGGTGGACCTAAAAGTAGTACTTGCTGCGTCGATTGCCTGCAGGAGGAAAGGAAGAAACTAAAATTGTAAGATTAAAATTGTAACACTATCACAATACATTAAAAATCTTATCTGATTTCAGCTTCAAGCTGCTAAACGCAAAAGGCTGCTGGGAAGAAGTTTTTTTTTTCTACATAAGATCCGAACAGAAGGCATTCACAAAGAATGTCCTCCTTCAAAAGATTCTACCATGATTTCTGATCAGAATAGAACACGCGTCACATTGTATTGTGAACATTGCTCATTTTTTTTTGAAAAAGTCCCAACTAAATTCTAATACATTTTAAAGTGGATTTCCCACAGTTCACCTTACTACAGCGACCTTTTGCCACTCTCCGTCTCTTTAACGAATTACTATGATTGATATTAATACGAAATGTAAGAAAATAAACATTAAGTGCGCTTCATCATGATGTTTTCTACGACGGATGAGTAAATTTTATTTCTAATTGGATGATTTTTCATGCTTTTTTTCAGTTTGATTCCAAAATGATGATGATGATGATAGTGGTTTACCACCAATTGTAGCACGGAAACTAAGTCTGACAGCAGTGGGCTCTTTTCTTTGTTTGTCTTGATCAACTTTAAAAGAAAAGTCGCCTATACGCATCTACGGAACAATAAAGAATCTCCTTCCAGCAACTTGATCAGCCAATTGATCAAAAAGACAAACCCCTGAATAGGAAGATGCCCCAATGAGTGGGGGAGAAGAGCCCGTCTTTTATCCATGAAATGTTATCAACAGGGAGTTGTCATTCCTACTCTCCTCGTCCAAATCGCTTCAATATTGAATGGTAGACCAGGTTCATCAACAATACACTCGTTCTGAGAAGGGGCTCATGGTCATCTTCTTCTTCTTCAGGTTCGCTCACCACCCGGAATGAAGGCTCGGTGCGGTTAATAATATCAAACAGTGTTACATGCAAACGAAAAAGAAATACAACCAGGATTAGTTTTTTTAAAGTAATAGTTTCATCTGACTACCCAACTAACCATATCTCAGTGGCATTGTCTCACTCTGAATCTACATTTAAAGCTATTTTGTGATTATATGGTTACTTTGGTAATCACATGGAATGTTGTGCAATTACCACAAGTTGAACAACGCCCAACTATGGACAGCTCAATGTTAATACAATTTACTCTTTTAATCAGCGTAAGCCAACATGATAATCTTCTAAGAATCACCTAATAATGTACAGAGATAAAGCTCAAAATACAGTTTTAACTGATGGTACTTTATAAACATCAAATTGTCCAATATTGGACCCTGCTAACACATGGCGCCTGCACGGTAATGTGGGCCGTCAGAATGGTTCATCAGTTGCGAAGTGAAGTGATACATTCATCAATTTTTTTCAATGTTATCCTAACGTAAACTTAATATTATCAAATGAAATAAAAATGTTTCTGTATGACAAACACGTCCAGACATAAACGAGAATATGGGTGAATATATTCACTGTAACAACTACGGGTAATCGTCGAAAGTACTTGCATTTTACTCAGGCACTTTTGAGCAAACTGAAATCTCTCTCTCATACTCGAAATGTGCCACGACCAAATTGGCACAACGACGCCCTATACGCTATCTGTCCAAAGCGCAGGGAGTTTGATTCCAAAATGATGCAGGGCTAAAACGCATGACTCATGGTTAAACAAGTACCACACCATTGGGGTTAAATGCACCACTTGAAAGCGGTGGACTATAACTTGCAATGCGGAGAGTACAAGATCATGCATTAATTCAAATGATTATTCCTTCATTTTTTCATACTAAACGTAGGGTCTGAACGGAATGTTCACCTGCAATTGAGTATAAAAATATCTAAACTGTATTGTAGTAGATAGAGTTAATGTGGAATAAAGCATGAGCAAAATCGAGTGAGCGTGAAGCGTGATAGATGGTTTTTAAACGGAATATCGTTGGTTCGAGCATGTTGATAGGTTAGCAGGTATAAATATGAGGTACCTAAGCTCGTTGATGGCCGTTATCGAGTACGATATGCCAATCTGGGAGAGTTGCGTCAAATGCCATCACCTCAAACTCCAAAGGATCCACAACAAAATCCTTAGGATGATCCTAAACAGTCCCCCTAGAAATTCTGAGATTCACCTCCTGGCTGGAATTCAGACATTAGAAGAACGGAGAGTTTTTATCCTGGAAAGGTTCAGAGACACCTTTCTGAGATCAACTCATCAGATCATACGTGATCTAGTGCGTTAGGCTTAGTTATTAGGTAGGTTATCTTTTTTTTACAATTCAAACACAACCCAGAAGAGATTCTGAACTTTCCAGACTAACGTAAACATTGACGGCGCCATTCAGCCGGACTTGTCTCTTCACGCAGTGATTGACAGTTTCTTATGAGGTATTCGGAGTTTTGTTATAAAGAAAGTTGAAAACACTTGTTTATGACATCTCATAAATTAATACAACTGAAAATGTGCAGGTTGTCTTATAAGGACTTGAAAATACTTTAAAATACCACTCTGGCAATTAGATGTACGCATTGCTGCTAACAAAACATCTTTATGACGGATCGAAAGCGTGTTGAAGGAGAATATAATTTTCATGCCATTGGCAAGAACATGATAGATAACTTATAACAAAGTAATAAGTCTACCACGCCAAGGACCAGTGATCGAATCCCATGCTCAAGTTTTTTTTTTTGATGTTTCCAAAACATGTTATAAGACCAGTATTTAGTTGTATAAACTTCGCGTCTTGCGCTTTTTAAGTTATATAAATGTATTAAATGACGCATATTACAGTATTATTGATTCTTTACGTAAGTCATTAAAAAGTATTTTCAACTTCTTTATGACAAGCCGTGTTGCTTGGGATACGAGTATAGTACTATATTTACTTCAAAATACAAATCATCGAATTGTAAGTCGAGTGGATCCGTAACGTGGGTAGATCACCTTTTCGTGGTACGTTACGGGATTTAAGATCTACCACCGATTCCTAGTCCTGACTACTTCAAAATAGGAGAACAGGATTTTTCAGTAATCCAAGGAACACATCTTAGTCCTTGTTACTTTTTATGCCTTGTTGATAGTGACAAGACTCGGCGTTGTCTACCGAGGATGATCTTGAAACAAGGAAAAAATGAGTTAGTTTTCTTCATCGATGTTATTCCTAATCTTCTATTCGTTGTTCCATAGTTTGAAGTGGTTAAGACTAGGGTTCTGATGCATGGTCATTATCGGTGTCATACCTTAATTTTGTTACTAAGGAATCCAATTTTGACTGACAAAGGGGCACACCTTTAGAGGGTGTTTCAACACTCCGAAGGGTATAAATAGCGGCACCTTTCAATTAGAGTCGGATCCTTGCGATAAATGCGAGAATGACAACTGTAAAAAATCGAATACTTCATCATTTCTCATTCGTTATGAAGTAATACGACATGCACTAAACTAAGTACACGGGATATACTAAAATAGATCAATTTACTGGTCGCAGTAGTGTTAGGTCCCAAACAGAGGAAAAAAAAAGTCGAGTGAGTGCAATTACAAATGAAGTGTAATAACGACTTTGATTTGTCTGATGATATTGGTTTGCTATGCTCTGATATGCAATAGATTGAATATTCTGGTATTCACCAAGCTTTGAAAAGTTTGATCAACTTTCATGAATATATAACAGACATCAAAGTCTTTTGGAGTAATGGAACATTTTCAAAAACTTGTTATCTTTCTTAATTGAATGATGAGCGTTTTAATAGAATAATTGTATATCTTATAACGATGTTTTTCCTTTTACTTTTACTACTATTGTATCACTTTCACTTTCACTAATTCACTTTTTACTTTCACTATCACTTAAAAAACAATAGTTAACGAAATACGTATCTATTATAGTGTTTATAAAATAGGTTGTGAAAGTAAATTGTTATCTTTAATTTAATTTCTTCCATATAGACTATTATGGAGAGTTCGTTGGATATACTATGCTAATATCAACATGAAGCATGAGGGTGATAATTTATTAACTAGAAAAAGTTCTGAATACTGCAACTTTATTTTGTAGTCTGTGAGAGGGAAATCACAAATCGAGTGTCGTCACAATACATGACATGTTGAGAAATTGAGCTCGTGGGAGAGAATTTTCTCACTCAAATTTGAATTTTTTGGCTCTCTGAGGACTGGTAGTTAAGCAGCTAACACTGTATAGGGAAAAATCATTTTTATTAAATTGTAGCTTGTTTAAAAATAATTTTCGGGGAAAAACTGTACGTCAAAGTCATTGACTAATTTATTTAGGTTGTTGTTTATTTTTTGACCTGAATATGCACCGAAAGTGAATTATCACCACTTCTCTCAATTTCTATATTTTTATCACTTTTTAGCATCGCAACAGCGCCATCTCTGTGGAAAATTGCCGAAAATAAAAAAAAATCGGGACCGCAAATATTTTTTATAGAAAAACTATAGCTTTTTTTAAACATTATATCAGACGGCATTTAGATTAGAAGACAGGTTTCAAATACGCCATTTGAAATTTTAGCAAGGTTCGAAATTGACGAACTTTAGGACAAATATGAATGATTTCTGGTTGCACACAATTATGCAAATATTGTAACCATTTTAACTTCACTTCAGATCTCCCTGATTTGCCTCTGGTTTGCCACAATTCTTTGTTCGCCGATGACTCAGTCATTTCTGCTAAAGCAATAAAGTCTTCATATTTTTTGCAGGAGATTGCAAAATTTTAGACATTTTCTCATCTTATTAACAATAATTAAAGATTTCTTCTAACGTATCTAAAACTCAATTTATAATAAAATACCTTCGCGGTTTTTGCAACACGTTCTCATTAGTTATATTTTACTCAATTGTGTACCAAGGCTTTCTGGATATATAAAAGGTGTCCACGATGAAATTGCCACACACAAAATTGATTCGCAAAGTTCGAGTTTTCATCCGATTGCCATCAAATTTTCAGGGATTGAGAAATAACTATTAACCTTCATTTTACCATTTTACTCGTATTTTATTTACAGTCCATACGCAAATGCCCGCACCTTGGCCTTAACCCCAGCCATAAGATTCTGCACAACCTGTGAATCAACCGTTTTTTGCATGTAAACCCATAATTTCTTCAGTTCCTCGACTGTCTTCACTACCTTAGGTCGTTTAAGAAGGTGCTGCTTCATAATCGCCCAGTACTTCTCGATGGGGCGGAGCTCCGGAGTGTTGGGAGGGTTGAAAATTTTCGGCACGAAATTGACCTTATTGTCCGCATACCACTTCAGCACGTCCTTGGAGTAGTGGCATGAGGCCAAATCCGGCCAGAAGATTGTTGGGACGTTGTGGGCCTTCAGGAGAGGAAGCAGCCGCTTCTGGAGGCACTCTTTTATGTACACCTGTCCGTTCATCGTGTCCTGGGTCACGAAAGGTGCACTCCGCTTCCCGCACGTGCAGATGGCTTGCCAAACCAGGAATTTCTTCGCAAATTTGGACATCTTCTGAGTGCGGACATGCTCCGGAACGCTGAACTTATCCTTGGCCGTGAAAAACAGGTTGCCGGGGATCTGTTTGAAGTCGGCCTTCACATATGTTTTGTCGTCCATGATGCAGCATTCAACTTTCGTCAGCATGTTGAGGTACAACTTCCTGGCACGGGTTTTGGCGGACTTGTTCTGCTTCTCGTCGCGATTAGGGGCCTTTTGTACCTTGAACGTTCGAAGCCCAGCCTTAGTTTTGGCCTTCTGGACAAAATTTCGGCTTAGGTGCAGCTTCTTAGCCACATCCCTAACGGAGGCGTTCGGATTTCGGTTGAAGGCCCCAACTACGCGGTTGTGATTTTTGGTGTTGTACGGAATACTTTTTCCTTCACTTCTGGGCTTCCGATCGGTGGTCAACCGTTCCTCGAACCGCTTAATCACTCGCGACACCGTGGAATTCACGATTCCCAACGTTTTAGCGATGGAACGATGCAAGAGATCCTTGTTCTCGTGATGAATGCGCAAGATTTTATCACGCACGAGCTGTTCTTTCGACTCCATTTCCGCGAGTTTTGATCACAGGACTTTAAAACTTGCAGGATGTAAATAATGCACTATGAACTAAATCCACCCAAATTTTCATTAAATTCTACCCAACGGTTAAAAAGTTAGAGCAATTTCATAGTGTGGCAATTTCATCGTGGACACCCTTTATATTAATGCGTTATCATTCATCCCTGATCCCTAACCCTTTGTCGATACCTCTAAAATAAACGTAAGTTCATTGCGAAAAACCTTCAACACGGGAATAAAATAAAATTCGGAATATGTCTCAACTAAGATGCAAGCATATCATGAAAACTTTAGCATGCAAAAATGTCAGAGAAAAAAATCGTTTTGATCAATAATGAAGATTGCAAAAATTGCCTGGGGTCATATTGACCTCAAGGTACAGACAAAGGATTAAAAGATTTTCTGAAAATTTAATATATATCATTGGCTGTTCAATGGATTTTATAGAAAGTATAAAATCTCAAATACACGTGTTGTCAAAATTTGGAATTCCCACATAAGCCCAGAGCTTCTTTTATGAAGCCTAGTTGTACTTACATAGTCACTATGAACGGAGCTCCGATTAGCTGGTCAAGTCAACTGAAATATCTATTAAGATACACATCGCTGAGGTAAACAAATCATTTCATTTCAGAAATGAAGAAAAACAAATCAGTTAAACATTTCGTTTGTTTCCACTTTGCAGCCTCTTGGGGTATGGTAGTTCGAAGTACCTTTTTCCCCCACAAGGATATCCACAAAGCCACCTGGAGATCACCTGACCAACACACAGAACACCAAATCGATCACGTTCTAATCGACGGGAAATTCTTCTCCGACATTATCAACGTCCGCACGTACCGCAGTGCGAACATAGATTCGGACCACTACCTAGTTGCAGTATGCATGCGCTCAAAACTCTCAACGGTGCATAACACCCGTCGAAGTCGAACGGCGACCCAACATTGAGCAACTACGGGACGCCGGAGTTGCTCAGGACTACGCGCAGCAGCTGGAAGTTGCACTACCCACGGAAGAGCAGCTTGGCGCAGCTTCTCTTGAAGATGGCTGAAGGGACATCCGTTCAGCCATAAGTAGTACTGCTGC
Source organism: Ochlerotatus camptorhynchus (assembly GCF_037179485.1). NCBI lineage: Eukaryota > Metazoa > Arthropoda > Insecta > Diptera > Culicidae > Ochlerotatus > Ochlerotatus camptorhynchus. The sequence goes on from NW_027040536.1 coordinate 2,885,554, forward strand.
AGCGGCACTAGGTACTGCAATCCCGGACCGAAGAAATGACTGGTTTGACGGCGAATGCAAACTGTTAGTAGAGGAGAAGAATGCAGCACGGGCGAGAATGCTGCAACACCGCACGAGATTGAATGTGGAGCGATACAGACAAGCGCGGAACAGACAAAACTAGGTTTTCCGAAGGAAGAAGCGTCAGCAGGAAGGCCGAGATCGCGAGGCGATGGAAAATCTGTACCGCGTAAACGACACACGGAATTTCTACGAGAAACTAAATAGTTCACGCAAAGGCTACGTGCCGCAAGCCGATATGTGCAAGGACTTGGACGGTAACCTTCTCACGACCGAGTGTGAGGTGATTGAGAGGTGGAAGCAGTACTATGACGAGCACCTCAACGGTGAAGCAGCAGAAAACGAAGGTGGCACGGCAACAGACCTTGGAGCACGCGCAGAAGACGACAGGCTAGAACAACAAAGCAACTGGTGTAGATCAACTACCAAGTGAGCTATTAAAATACGGCGGTGAAGCACTGGCTAGAGCGCTGCACTGGGTAATTGCCAGGATTTGGGAGGAGGAGATATTACTGGAGAAGTGGATGGAAGGTGTCGTATGCCCAATCTACAAAAAGGGCGACAAGTTGGATTGCTGCAACTACCGCGCGATCACACTGCTGAGCGCCACCTACAAGGTACTCTCCCAAATTCTATGCCGCCGTCTGTCACCATTTGCAAGAGAGTTCGTGGGGTAATACCAGGCGGGATTCATGGGTGCCCGCGCTACCACGGACCAAATTTTCGCGATTCGGCAGGTTCTGCAGAAATGCCGCGAATACAACGTGCCCACACATCATTTGTTCATCGATTTCAAATCCGCATACGACACAATCGATCGAGATCAGCTATGGCAGATTATGCATGAGAACGGACTTCCGGATAAACTGACGCGATTGGTCAAGGCGACGATGGATCGAGTGGTGTGCGTTGTTCGAGTATCGGGGACACTCTCGAGTCCCTTTGAATCTCGAAGGGGGTTACGGCAGGGTGATGGACTTTCGTGAAGAAGAGCTGGGATAGACACGAGTGGCACGATATTCAGGAAGTCCATCCAGCTCCTTGGCTTCGCCGATGACATTGACATTATGGCAAGGAACTTTGAGATGATGGCGGAAACGTACATCAGACTGAAGGCTGAAGCTAGACGGATTGGACTTGCCATCAACGCATCAAAGACAAAATACATGAAAGGAAGAGGTTCTAGGGAAGACAATGTTAGCCTCCCACCCCGAGTTCAGATTGACGGTGACGAAATCGAGGTGGTCGATGAGTTCGTGTATTTGGGCTTACTGATGACCACCGAAAATGCAGAGAAATTCAAAGACGCATTATGGCAGGAAATCATGCCTACTTTGGACTCCGGAGGACGCTCCGGTCGAATAAAATTCGCCGTCGCACGAAGTTGACTGTCTACAAGACGCTGATTAGACCGGTGGTCCTCTACGGCCACGAGACCTGGACTATGCTCGTGGAGGACCGATGCGCCCTTGGTGTTTTCGAACGGAAGGTGATGCGTACCATCTACGGTGGAGTGCAGATGGATGACGGAACGTGGAGGAGGCGAATGAACCACGAATTGCACCAGCTGCTGGGAGAACCATCCATCGTCCACATTGCAAAAATTGGGCGACTACGACGACCCAGTGAAAATGGTTCTAGAAAGCGACCCAACAGGAACAAGAAGAAGAGGCGCGCAGCGGGCAAGGTGGATCGACCAAGTAGAAGGCGACCTGCGGACCCTTCGCAGACTACGAGGCTGGCGAAGTGTGGCCATGGATCGAGTAGAGTGGAGACGACTTCTTCGGACAGCAGAGGACAACAAGGCCTTAGTCTGATTGGTCAGGTAAGTAAGAGGGTAATCCATAGGATACGCCCTGCGGGCGTTGCTGGAAATCGTTATATCAAGCATTTAATAAATAGAAGCTGTAATAAGTTTATCTGTCCGTTGTTGCTGCCCGTTACCTAAGCATATTATTCAAAGCAGTCTTCAGATTTTGGAATTAAGAAACGGTATCAGCTCGATCCGGTTGCTCCATTGCGCCTGAAAATGTTTGTGCTCAATTGATTCTGATCGATAGGAGGTTCTCATGTGTAAAAGGTTATTAATAGTATATAGAATCGTAGATTAGAATGAAGATTTGCCCTTGGCCTAACTCCCACTGTCTGACAGTGGCATTATGGAAAAAAAAATCTGCCTGCAATCATTTCTTATGAATGCAAGAAGCTTGAACCCGGGAGTTAGAAGGCGACAGCTCTACCGCAGCTACAATAGCCCATTTCAAGAACGCAAGCATTCCAAAGCTATTTTCACATTATCGATGCAAATATACACCATTGATAATGTACTGAAACTTTCAATCATGCAGTAGTGCAGTACTTGATTGACGCGTATTTAGTAAGTTTTGAAATGATCGTCTTGAATTAGATGGATATTTCCTATCGAGGACAGAAGAACGAAAAGGTAAATAAACTTAGCTGAGCGTAACTACGCGTAGGTTAGAACAGTCGGCACCACATGCAACGGATAAGAATTTGAAAATTTTAACTTAATGCATTTTTCAACATCACTTCTGTACCTTCAAATTAACACTTTTTAAAAATGAAATTGTAAATTTATAACATTTTCACTAGAACGAAAACGACGCAGCAAAACAAAAACACGTCATTTTAGCAGCGCGGCCTACTTCGATCTCCTTCATTGTGAAAAAACTTCAACATGGGAATTAAATAAAATTCGGAATATGCCTCAATACGAAGAAGACTTTAGCATGCAATTTGTTTTGATGAATAATCAAGTCTTCAAAAATTGCCTGGGGTCATATTGACGCAAGGTACAGACAAAGGGTTAAAGAATTTTCTGGGAATTTGATGGATTTTGTTCGATGGATTTAATAGAAAGTGTGAATTCCCAAGTACACGTGTTGCCAAAGCTGCTTTTATAAAACATAGCTGTACTTACATAGTCACTATGAACGAAGCTCCGATTACCTGGTCAAGTCAACTGAAATATCTTTTAAAATACACATCACTGAGGTAGACAAATCGCGAAGAAGGACATTTAATTTCAGAAATGAAGCTAAACAAATCAGTTAAACATTTCGTTGGTTTCCACTTTGTATATTGACAAACCAAAACTTGAAATCGGATGAAATTAATTTCTTAACAAAAATAAAAACCGGAACATCCCTCCTGCAGCCGAAACACATCGTCCATCTCACACTTTTAGCCCTCTTATCTCCAAGGCCAATAAATTCTTCACTTTCTGGGTCGGCACCTTTCGGAAGGCAAAAGTGCGAGACAGAGATCGAGACTTAAAACAAACACACAAAACTCCGGATGTCGGATGGATGCAGCGAGAGAATCCCACGCGTTGGACCACCCTCCGGATTCCAATTCCCGAAAGAGCGGCTTTAGCCTATTGAAGATGAAGAAGAATAAGCAGAGACAAAACTCGAATCAGTGAAAAATTACCACCCCCACTCATTCCCCATAAAAAAAACAGCGCCAGCTGATATCAGTTCCAATTCATTCTATCCAAAAGAGCGGTGTGCTATCACCCAAAGCCTGTGACTCTTTTGTTCCCGGACGGACGCAAAGCGCGCTTTTTTGCTTAGTTCGTTGTTGTCGGTCCTAAAACAAATTGAATCGGTGGCCAGTGGCGGCCGTGATTCGGATCGGGATGGTACGGCACTTCTATTTCTGCTTCGTCTTGTCCCTACTCTCGTGTGTGTGTGTCACTCGATTCCATATCAGGTCCGGCAATCGACGGCCATCAAGCAGGCAACCTCTCGAAAGCGAGATGAAATGGAAAAGAATCCGATTGCTTTATTTATGACGCCTCTCTGTCGGACGGATGCCCGTTGACAACTCTGCGAGCGCCTTTCGTTTGCCGTGTGTAGCCGTCGTCGTCGTTGGGGGTGCCTGCCTGATCCTCTGCTGCTGGTGCTGCCTCGCCTTGGCAAGCTTTCTCGACGATTTGTGGATATTGTGAGAACAGATAGAGACGTTACCAAGGATGATAAAATGCTCTGGAATGTCGATGATGTAACGCGTTGATGGAGCATTGTTTGAAGATAACACGGAACTCAAACGATTCATACGGGTGGTAATAAATAATGGAATTCTTTGGGAATGAAACGATTTCCACGGAACTGTCACGTGTGTCATATTTGAATATATTTGAGGGTTACAGCTTGAGTTTACGGATCTGAACAAAATTCATGCCAATTTATTTATTTGTTTTTAGGGAGCCAATTGTGTGTGGCATCTTTTCGATTGAACAGCTTTGAGTCTATGGAACATAAAATGGGATTTCTTGTCTCCAATTATTACTGCCAATTTTGATTTGGTTTATGATGCTTCCCCTGAACTAACCAAATTGCCCGTTTCTCCGTCTCAGGGCACTGAATAATAAAAATTAAACAATTTGCATAATTCAAGTAGAAAATCACAATTTTATATGCTAGAAAAAATAACCATTTCGAACGGAGGCCCTGGCATAAAAAATTCATATCAACAGCCCGCATCTGGGTTGCATTATTAGTTGCCATCAAACTACGTAAAACTTATTGGCGCATGGGAGCGCGGCCAGGCCAGGGCACAGTTTAGCGTGTAATTTGTCCATTACCCGGCGATAAATCATTATCGATAATTCTCCCCTCGCGATAGAATTAGCCTTAGCCGTCTCCCTTTGCCGCCATGAGTTGCATGAGCGTGCAAAAACGGAAAATCTCCTTAATCCATCGAAAAACTGTCGGTCGGCGCTAAAAAGGCACGTCCGCTCAACAGCTCAACTGCATACGGGCGCGCATGCAATCCGGAATGGACGGACGAACGGCTTAGGTTAGAACGCGAAAATATTGACGCTTGTAATAATCAGGAAAAACTTTGCGCGCTGATTACCAGAGAGTCGAATGGCGTTGTTGAACGGAGGAAGCGCTGCGGCAAAGCAGCAACAAGACCGAAGGCTCCAAGGCATTGTGTCATTAGCGAGGCAAGCGATCAACGAGCTACGACTTCTTGGTTCGGTGTTGTTGTTGTTGGCTAACAGTTTAATGTATCCAATATTGCTCGGTGGTCGTTTAACAACATGCCATCTCACGCCAAGCTGCTTCCACCCGCATCATTACCAAGTACCAACGGCGAACCCACCACCATTCGTGATCGAAAACAGAGCCAGTAGGTTTAGGTACCTTTCTAACAATCAGCGATAGTGTACTCGCAATGTTCGTAGCATGTTGCTCACACGAAGCGAGATAAACACAGCATCGAGAGATACATATTCTCATGCAAAGAGCAACATGCATTTGGGATCTGGTTCCATGATGATGCGGTTGATTTGCTAAAATCGGTTAACTGCACTGATGCAGTGTTGCTTTCAATTGGTTTTATTACTGTAGCTCTGCTGAATTTTAAGAGCAGATTCATTGTCCGACGAGACATGATTTTCAGACAAGCTAATTTGATAATTCGCAAAATTTTGTTCGGACTTTTAGAGAATTTCAAATAAGTGTAGTACAAATGTCAACTCTCTCTTTCTAGTTTACTTTTAACATTCTCACACGTGATATTCTCTGTTACTGGATTCAAATCTGGTCCATTTAGAATATAAAAATTGCAAATTTCTTCCTTACACTAGCGTGCACAGGAGTCTTGTTAAGGAGGGGCAAATTTTTTCTATGGTGCATTTAATCTGGGGATGGGGAGTACTCCAAAGTGCGTGGGAGATGGTGCTGTCCACCCACAACTGTTTCTCTATTGTTTAATTTAGCTAATTTTATTTATTTTTTTGCTCCGGTGGTGGTTCATCTTCTTCAATGCGAACTGAGGAAATTGGCAATTTAATCGCATCGGCGATGATGAACCGTCCCAAAGTACCGTCAGTCGGGGTGACAAAAAATTATGCCGAACATTCAATATGTTTTAAAGATGATACAAAAGACAAACCTGAATTTATTGCAACGCACATAAACAGCTGTAACTTTTTAACCACGGTAACAAATGACTTGAAATTTTCATAGAAGATTCTTAGGCGAATTTTTAGTAAGACAACAATAGACCAAGGTTCAATGGCGAACTAATACCCACTTTTCAATTAGGGAATCCAAAAGCTGTCTTTAAACTTTGTACAGTTGCGAAAAAGTCCATCCTCAGAATTCTTTGAGGTTCTTTTCGAAATTTTTAGAAGTCTATGAGCTCTATTGAAGTTATTCTCAGAAGTTCTCTGGAATTATTTTTAGAACTCTTTTTGGAACTGAAATTCCCTTAGAGTTTCAGAAGAATTTCCTCAAAAAAATGTTCCTGGAATGAGCTAGAAATTATCGGTACTCCCTTGAAATTTTCCTCAAAATCCCTTTGGAATTTCACTCAAAATTTAATTTTCTTTGTATTCTTTTCGGAATTATCTAGGAACTATCTGCAGGATTCACTAGAAATTACACGCAGAATTTTCTTGGAATACTCCCCAGAAATCCTTTGAAACTGTCCTCAGAATTCAATATCCTTGAGGTTCTTCTCAGATTTTTTTAAAACCCTCCTAAGAGCTCTTTTGAAATTCTTCTCAGAAGTCAACTGGAATTATATTTATAACTCTTCATGATTTTTTTCTCAGAACACATTGGAATTGAATGAGTTAGAAATTATCCTCGGAATTCGCTTGAAATCTTGCTTAAAATCCCCGAGGGAGGCGACTCTATCTACGATGCAGGAAAAATTGTGTTTTGCTGTGGTGAGCTGCGCGCACGCTGGGTAGATATGAAGAAGATTGATGACAGTTTTGAAGATTTCCTGCAAAAAAATGATGCGCGATGCAAGTAGATGCGAGAAATCAAAAAAGATTTTTCGAAGCTTGATTCGCTAGTGTGAGATTTGTTGAGCATCTAGAATTGAGATTTAGATGTGTCGCCCCCCTCGAAAATCCCTTAGAAATCACACAATTGGATTTTCTTGGTATTCTTTTCGAAATTTTCTTGGAACTATCTGCAAAATGCACTAAAAATTATCTGCAGAATTTTCTTTGAATTCTCCCCAGAAATATTTTGGAACTGAATTCTTACAATATCCTTGAGATTCTTCTCGGAATATTTTAGAACTTTTTTTTTTCTCAGAACACCTTGGAACTGAGATTCCCCTAAAGTTTCAGAAGAATTTCCTCTGCGTTCTACAGAAAGTCTTCCCAGAATAAACTTGAAATTATCCTCGGAACTCCATTGAAATTTTTCTCAGCATCCCTTTGGAATTTCATTCAAAATTGGATTCTCTCGGTATTCTTTTCGAAATTATCTTGGAACTATATGCAGGATTCACTAGAAATTATTCGCAGAATTTTCATGTAAACATCCCCAGAAATCTTTTCTTTTAGAACTTTCCTCAGAATTCAATACCCCTGAGGTTCTTCTCGGAAATCAAGTTTAAGTTGTCCGACCATTCACCAAATCGTTGTAGTTTTTCTGTCATAAATGTTCAACAAAGCTTGCCCTTCCATTCACCAGCACTGTGCAATTTTTACATCAGACCTCTCCATGCAGCAGATTGTTGCAGATCTTACACCAGAAATTTTCAATACAAACTTGCCACCAGAAAATTTCAATTGGTCAGAACGATGCAAATTTACCACCGTTAATGTTCAATAAAAATTGCTTCTCCAATCTTCTGATTGGTGCATTTTCCACCAGACATTTTCAATATAGCTTGCTTCTCGTATCATCAGAATGTTGCAGGTTTTCCACCAAATAAAGCTTGCTTAAGCCTCGTTAAAACGATCTCTCGGCCTCACCGATCCAACAACCGCGATGTTCGGTTCGGGGTGGCGCGAGTCATCATCGACAGTAGGTTGCTTTACGGGACGGAAATTACTTGCATCGCTTCCGAGAAGCTGATTAGAACCCTAGCACCAGTCTACAACAGCTACATCCGCATCATATCTGGTCCCCTGCCATCCACTCCAGCAGACGCCGCATGCATCGAAGCGGGTCTTCTTACTTTCCGGTTCTGCTTAAACGCAAATATTGCCACAAAAGCCGCCGCCTTTTCCGCCAAGACCTCCGGAAACAATAGGATCTTTCTCCTCGACGAGGGGAACAGAGTCCTCCGCACGGCCGCCGACATCGACCCCCCCCCCCCCCCCAGTGGCCAAAGTTGGCATGGAGAGAAAAGTTGGCACTCTTCACGAATCCAATTGGACAATCGGATCAAGAACCGCTTCAAAGCAGGGGATGCATCCATCATTTTGCGCAGATCGGTCGCCGAGTTACTTGGGTCCAACTATGCCGACCACGTACATCGGTACACCGACGGCTCCCGATCGATAAACGGAGTAGGTATCGGGATTTTTAGAGACGGTATTGCTGAAAGCAGCAGTCTTCCTCCACAATGCTCGGTTTTCTCGGCCGAGGCTGCAGCGATCTTCCGTGCCGCTACGACGCCAGCCAACAAACCGATACTTATATTAACCGACTCACACAGCGTCGTTCAAGCGATCACCTCGGAAGCACCAAAATACCCATGGATCCAGGCGATTATCAAGTACGCCCCACCAAACACCGTGTACACATGGATTCCCGGACACTGCGGAGTGCCAGGTAACGAGTCTGCTGATCACCTTGCCGGAGCCGGGACATCGGGTCCCAGACTCACCAAACAAGGTACCCCTACAGGACGTCAGACGGTGGATCATGCGGACCATTCGAGTGGCATGGGAAGCTGAGTGGTTCCGCAACAGAACTGCCTTTATCCGCAAAGTAAAAGGGTCAACTGAACCATGGAGAGAACTGGACAACCTGAGGGATCAACGCGTGATTTCGCGGCTTCGAACCGGGCACACTAAACTCTACTATAACTATGGTGGCCTGCCGTTCCGCAGAAGCTGCATCATCTGTGGTGTACCTTACACCGTCGAACACATCCTGTGCAACTGCCCGGAATTCCAAAATCTTCGGGAGTCACTCTGCCTGTCTTCCAGCATCTGCGATCTGCTCGGGAATGATACTTCGGCCTCGGCAGCACTAGTAACCTTCTTAAAAGAAGCCAAAATCTACCACTTGGTATAGCAGGAATTTCTTTCGACCGTCGGGACATCTCAGCTGGATGGATTTCCCCTATTGGACCCATGCCAGCTGAGCTCTGTTTTGTTTGGATTAATCGTTTGTAGCTTGTCTTAAATCATTGTGTTTTCTGTTGTTCCTCTGTTTCATTATTTTATGTATTGTTATTTTTTCATATAAGTTGAACAGCCAGCAACCAAAGTTATTAACTAAATATTAATATACCATGTATCTAGAGGTCAGTCAAATACGAGAAGGACATGTTAAGAAAATGGAAAAAAAACTGAGAAACTGGTCACACTGTAAAGACTTTGATGGAGGGCATCAAGCGAAAATGCGTTCAATTTTACACTCAAGGCTCCATCGATTAACTTTTCTTTTGATTTTTAAAGTAAATACATATATGTATAAAACTACCCTAAAATTTTGGTTTGATTCTAAACATTATAAGAAAATTGGCATGACATTTTCGGTGTCGCAATAGTTATGTGTTCGCCCTTTAGTCATTGAATCGATGGAAAATAAACTTTTCATCGTCTAGTTACATTTGTTTATTCAAAACTTTAAGCTTGGTCAAACCAAATAAAGCTCGTAGCCTTCTTGAATTTCCTTCTTCATAAATTCGTTCTATGTAATTTGAATTGCGTAAATTTATAGTTAAAATTGTAGACCCCTAATTTGCTAGAAACATACAGCGACCCATCATAATGCACACCTTTCTGGATGTTTCAACAACAATTTCACTGTTGCTGCCATATTCTCCGGAGCTATTTATATAGCTAGCTAATTTTCTATCTTATTGTCCACTCATACCCAAAAGCTTCCGCTTGACTCTACGATTCCCCAAGCTAACCATACAATCCAAGCTTAAATATCCCATTTATACCCTTCGAATGGTTTCAGAAAACTTTAAACGGATGCGAAGGATCTTTGTGGATGGATTGATCTGGATTGGATAATCTTAAAATCACACATCCTGCTCATATTTTGCTTAAAAATTTACAGGGCTGTTACAAGATTTTATAAATTTGATCCGCGACTTCAAATACTAATCCGCGACAAAAAAACTGTTTTCATTACCTAAAAGTACCATTTCTATACTAGGCAGGTACTACATGGCATTTCAAGCTTATTGTTATATGTATAGCATATTAAATTTTAATCTGCTCTCAACTTAGTGTTCTTTGAAGTACTTTCACATTTTAATTGAGAGCTTTCTATGCCTGTACCATCCTATGCCCAAGAAAGTAGAGAAATTTTCCAACTCGAAAAATTAATAGACCGGACGGGAAACGAATCAGTCGCCTCCTGCATGGAGTTGCTTTGTGGCTGCGCCTTTACCGACTGAGCTAAAGGAGTATCGTTTGTAACCTAAAAAAATAACAATGTATCATCTTCAGTTATTTATGTATAGTATAAATTCTGATTAATTCCTGAACATAATAAAACACCCTTACATTATGAGATTCTATTAAATAATATCGGCCTAGATTTGATGAAACATTATTTTAAAAAAATGCATTTTCATTTGAAATGAAAATTTTCTTGAAAATTAACCTTTGCGTCTCTGACGTATTTTGCTGGCCTAAATGTTGTAGTTAGTTTGGCTCTAGTTTTCTCAATTTTTTACCGGTTCAAACCAAACAGCCTGCACATAATCGAGAAATTACCAGAGTTTCATAAGTCACAGTTGTTGTTCACGTCGCGGTTCTGTATTTACACGGATATTCCTTGGGGTCTGTCATGGTGAGACATTTTCATGAAATTTCTTTATTCTAATATGAACCTAACCTAACCTTTTCGTTATCATATCATAACCGAATCGTATATATGTGACATTGTATCATGCACGACTTATTACTATGTATACCGAAAATTATAGGTTTTCCAAATCGTCCAGGACATAAGTTGATTTGTTCTACTAGATCAACCAAGACTGCAATAATGCTATTTCCGAGTAATCCAGATGTTCAAGATTCTTCAAATCGTCCTGGAGTTCAGATAATTTGATCTACTAGATTAACCGAAATTGGGACAATGTCTTTAGTATCTAAATATCTCAGGACAGATGCACAGTGTCTATGTCGATCATGCATGAACTATTACCATGTATACCAGATATTTTAAGTTCTCCAAATCGTTCATTATTCTACATGACTGGGATAAAGTCTGTAGTATCGAAATTTATCCAAACAGATTCATAATAGACACTATGATAATGTTTAATTATTTCCACGTATACCAGACGATCTAGGTTCTCCAAATCGTCCTGCAGTTCAGATGATTTCTTTTTTTACTAGATCAACAAAGACTGGGATAATATTGGTAGTATCGAAATATCGATTTGGAAATCCTAGAACATTTGGCATACCCGGAAATAGGTTGGCATGATCCACATAGACGCTGCAAATTTGTTTGGGCATATTTTGATACTACAGGTATTTAATTAGTCTTTGGTGATCTAGTAGAAAAAATAATCTGATCTCCAGAATGATTTCAGAACCTATAACATCTTGTATACGTAGCAATAGGTCGGACACGATCCACATAGGCACTTTGAATCTGTTTGGACATATGTCGATACTACAGACATCATTGCAGTCCTGGTTTATGTAGTAAAACAAATCAACTGAACTCCAGGACGAGTTAGAGAACCTAGAATATCCGGTATAGATGGCAGTTACTCGCATGTATACGATTCGTTTATGATTTGATAACGAAAAATGTTATGTTCATATTGAAAATGAACAACCATGAAAATGTCTCACGTTGGACAGACCCCAGGGAATTTCCGTGTAATTGAGATCATTTCTCGATTACTTGCAGGGTGTTTGGTTTCAACCAGTTAAAAATTGAGAGCCAAATGAACAGCATAATTGATGCCAGCAAAATAATCCGGGGCGGAAAGGTTACAATGAATTCCACAATTTATGTGACAGCAAATCAGTCCCTTCGCGATTTTCGCGACATCATTTAATGTTTCCGCGATTTTCGCGACTGAAAGTTCAAATCCGCGAAAATCGCGAAATCCGCGAAATTCGCGAAATCCGCGCCTGTTGTAACAGCCCTGAATTTAACATATAAGCGAAGACAACAAATCAAGTTTCTTCTACCTTCACTGAAGTGCAGCGCTATTGTACACGCAGAAAAAAACACTGAGGCGTAAACCAACAAAATATTTTGTTATTATTCAATGCAAAATTTCTATGTGTTTCAGTTCGTAAACAAGTTTCCAATGAATACAGAAGCCCATTTAAATCAAACCAATACAATTGTTTAAAACTGTTTTTTTTTTTATTATTGTGTGTGCAGTGCACGTTTATAAATTTCTAAACTAGCAATCAGCCTTAACTAATATTTGAAATTTCAGTGTTGACGTATGATAGGGCACAATTTGCATGAGTATTTGGTTCGTCTGAACCAACGAGAAGGTGAAGATGGGGATTCCAACTTGGATAGAAGCTGAATAAATTAACCAGCGTGGGGATCATTTAGAAATGAATAAGCAAACATTTTTTCAAATTAATAAAAACCGATGTTCAATTTAATAAAGTTAGAAGTATTATTCCAACTCAATTTTATTGCTGAATCAATCCATCAATTTTATTGATCCATATTATATTCATTCTAGTTTAAAATGAAACATAATTTGTTTGGTTGAACTATTTTTTTTCTCTGCGTGTCTCTGTCGCTTGGATTCTGGCAAAGTTGCCAGTCTTCTTGATATGATGTTTTCGATATAAGCAGGGTGTCGACTACCTGGAAAATCAGGGAATTCATATCTGGACCTGGGAAATCAGGGAATCTCAGGGAATTTTCTTGAAATTCAGGGAAATATTTCGTAATCACAGAAGTATGACAAACTTCGCTAGTTTCAAACAACTTAATTACTCGGTGTAGTTTGAGGATGGTTTAAAATTTTAAATAGAGTTGCGAATTTGTGGCATTGGTTGCTCAATGCTTGATGTGGCATTTTTGCAAGTTGAGCAAGAATTACTAAAATAAAAGGGTATATTAATGATTTAGCGCCTAATACAAACTCAGTTGGCTCCTACTGGGTGTTGACACATTCCTGAGTTAAACTGAGATCCTGAGGGCAAAATATAACCTCCAAATGGGTATGTGCGTCTCTTAATAGATGTTACGCCTGATTGCGTCTGACGTAGGGGAAAAGTTGGCTTCGCCAATACCTTAACCTATTATCGTCAGGGGGGTAAACAACGTCCTTGAGAGTTTAATTTTTGGCATGTGGATACATTGTGTTTCAGAGCAACTATTGGCCAAATTTGAGTGCTCTAGGACTTTGTTTACCCCCCTGACGATAATAGGTTAAGGTATTGCCGAAACCAACTTTTCCCCTAGATCCTTTGGGCGCATTGGAGCGCTTTTTAACAAATTCAAGACTGGTAAAGAGTTAAGAGAAGAAGATGATTTTTTTCTGATCACTTGTAGTTCTTGTTCCTTATTGTGTTCTTAACAGCCTGACTAGCTCAGAAAATAAACTAAATGAGTATTTACGATAACGGCCTTGAAATAGCACTTTTATGATTGAATAATGATTCAAGAAACGTAGACTAACATTGCCTCGACAGCATATAGTGGGGTCTTTCAGTATTTTAGTTCTTCATTGTAAATCTGGTTGGCTTAGAAAATTATCTTCTCAATGAAGTTTTAGTATTGCAATTGCGATGAAATTAAGCTACTGAATTTTGGAGGTGAAAGCGTTGGTTTTAAGATTTCCCACCCTGTGGGAATCTGGCCGTGAATTAGTGTTTTGTTAAGCGTATTATCCGGAATATTTTTTTTTGTGGAGCTGGGTCTCAAATTGTACTAAAGGGAAAAAATCATAAAGGGATTAAAGGCAAGTGTTTCATATGCAAGATGTAGCAAAACTGCTTCTTAAAACCTCTTCTCATATCATGAAGTTAATCGAGTAAATTTGCTGCAAACTTTAACCGATTAAGCAAGCCTTGTTTGTAGTTTTGATATCGAGATGGTTGCATGTTGCAGCACCGACAAACCGACATGGAATGACCATAGAAATTACCACGAAATTTCTGCTCAAAGCACACTACCGACATCTGTCTCCGTGTTCGCGGAAAACGTTTGTCTAAGCCACGAGCACGTTATTTTTATCTAGATGAAAAGTTTAAGTTTCATGTCGGTTTGTCGGTGGTTGCAGGTTCCTTCACACATCATTGTTAATCGTGAATTGAACTGATTCACTGGCGCTTACAATTTGTTAATTTAGGAAAAAAGCGGTGCCTTCCCGTTTTTGGCGAACACTTTATTCAATTTGACATTGTACTGGACCACTCTCCATGGGTTGGAGGTCCATGAAAAAATGTGTAGAAAGCATTACCCAACTAACAATTTTGGCTGCAGACTACCTAATAAAGCCAAAAATGTCCTTATGCAGCTAATTTGTGCCTGTATAGGCTGGTGTTTGTTGGGTAGTACATATCTGAGGAAAGTAATAGCTGATGAGGTTGTGTTGACAAAACCATGTAGACACTTTACCTTGATTTTTTTCGAAAATTACTGGAAAATCAGGGAATTTGGTTTGCTTCATTGAGTCGAAACCCTGATAAGGGTAATGGCCTGTAAATGAATTAAATTGGACTGGAGTATTTGTATCATTATAATAAAATAATTTGAAAAAGATCACTCTGACAGTTGATGTTTATTCAAACATGTTTTTTTTTATTTTATATTTGTTGATGAATGTACGGCCTCGTGTGCGACTACTCTGATCAATTTTGAATAATCATGAGTTACTCAAATTTACTCGCTGCATAAATATTAACTCTGAGTACAGCTGGCTTGCCCCTTGATTATGTCCTGAGGTACGGAAAAATATCTAAACTTTTTTAAATTATGTCTAAAAGGATGGAATGGGACCTTGAGTGGGACTCATTTTCGATTATTTTTGCGATAAATTGTCAGAACGATTAGAAGTCGGTCCCATACAGGGGTGCCAGGTGTTTTGAGAAAAAGTCTTCAATGAGATCGGAAAAATGTCATCACATGTCTTCACCGATTCTTTTAAAGATAGTGAGCGAAGGGGGGGGGGGGCGTTCAATACCTAGATATATTTTTTAATAATCATAAAATTATAACAGAGGAATACTGGGAGAATGCTACCCATAATACTGCATTCCATAACAGTAGCTTAATAAATTTCCTGAATTTTGGAAATTTCAGGAGCTCAATCTTGAAACATTTTTTAGTTTTCAAATAATCCATGTAGGCACTTACTAGAATTTACATCCATTTATGTGTGCGATTTCTAAAGCTTTTCAAAATCTCTGATATTTTAAATTTCATAGAAACTTTTCGAAGTCTGTGAACGCTACTGAGATAAACACGAATTTTGCAAATACAGTCAACTTTCCACAACTCGATGGATTCTGCGGTCCCTTCATTTCCCCATGTTAGTCGATATTTCTACAAGTCGATGTCTCCTTTGATCGATGATCTATTTAGTGTTCAGGGCTGGTAGCGAGTCACTTTTTAGTGACTTGGTCACTTTTTTCAAGCCTCCTTTTTTAAGGCCAAGTCACTAAAATCACTTATTGGATTTTGCTCAAAAAAAAAGTCTCTGTGTTTTTATGGATTTTATCAAATTTGAACGATTAAAAAAAAAACTCTAAAATTGATTGTGTAAAAAAAAAAGATCTTATTCCGGATTTGTATCTGAAGGACGAAAATTGGAAGAGGCTGATAGGCAAACAGAAGGTCATCAAGATGGAGTGAATCAAGCGAGTTGGTCGCTGGTAAGGGCCAGTAAGTGCTGCCAGCAGATGAATCAGGTATTCGAAACAAAATTGGTAAGAAATGTCCATTCAAATCGATTTAATACAGTTGAACAAATTTCAAAACTATATACGTGCCAGATTTGGAAATAATATTTTTTGAATCTGGAAGTGTGTTTATGATACCATTATCCATTTGATAAAGGTAGAGTGAACATGCGGGGCTTATTGTAAGTAAAAGTGACCTCGGAGTGGTCGTGAATTACCAGGCATTCTGAAATGGGTCACTGGAGCTGCAATAGAGCTAACACCTTCTAACTCCCGGACTAAACCTGCTTTAATTTAAGGGTAATAAAAAGCAGTTTTCTTCCATAATAACACTGCCGGACAGTGGGGGTTAGATTGTACACACACACACACACACACCATGTATCTAGAGGTTACTCACTCTGAGCCCTCTCCTTTCTTCGGAGATGAACTAGCCATAGGCTAAAAATCTCCTTAATAAAGAACTAAAAAAAAAAGCACGGCTAGGATGGCCAACTCGATGTGAGTTCACTTCGGACCTGGAAAAAACGAGCCAACGGATCATGAAATATTCCAATTCATGAGGGTGAAGATGGGGCTGAACGCAGCAGGTCTCCTGTCCATGTACAAAGATCCCAGGAAACATTGTATTATCATCAAGTTTAAGACGGAAGAACAATTGAAGGGAGCGCTGCTACGTCTTCCCTCGTCAATGGATTTTGACTACAGCAAGTATGAGTCGACCAAGGTTACGTTCTCTGCTGCTTCTGCGGTGTTCAGGTATGTCCGGATCTTCAATCTCCCACCAGAGATTGAGGACAAAGAAATATCCACCGTGCTTTCGAAGTACGGTATCATTCAAAGGATGGTACGTGAAAAGTACGGCGTAGAGACAGGATACCCTATTTGGACATCGGTCCGCGGAGTCCATATGGAAATCAAACATGACATTCCTGCGACAATCCATGTACGGAATTTTCAAGCACGGGTGTTTTATAAGGGTCTACAGAATAAATGCTTTGTTTGTGGAAGCATGGAGCATTTGAAGGTTAACTGCCCTAAACGTAGCAACATCATTCAGCGCCTAGTGCAGAACGATGAAACGGACACGGCTGGTTCACCGAAACCAGACACATCGGAGCAAGCGGGGCCAAGTGGGGCAAACAAAACGAAACCAGGGGCATCAGGTTCAGGTTCATCCAATCCATTGTTCAGTGATATGGCAGCCGGCCGTTGGTCGGGAAGACCCACTCCGAAACCTAAAGTCGTGGAAAACAATGGAATGGTTGTGTTGAACAAAACCAAACCGGAAAAAGAGAAGAATGTTAAGGAAGATGGTGGCTCGACCGCCATTGCAGAGACAGGTGAGAATTCTATGGAGGTAGACGCCAAGGCTGTTGGCGAAGCAGAGCAGCTGAAGGACATCCCAACGGGTGATCAACTTTCTGGATCGTTGTCTAAAGCAGAAGTCGATGATGATCTTTCATCGGGATCAGAAGCATTGGAGGAAGACAGGGAGGAAAACAGGGAGGAAGAGTTTCAAACGGTCAAGGACCGTAAACGAGCACATCGATCGCGTAAAGCTAATGCTGAATCGTCATCTGATGGCTCCATCGAATCCGAGCGCGTAAAGGTGGTTACCGGAGTGACTAAAGGTATTGGAGAATCACAAAGCGTGCTTACTCGAGGTAGGTCTAAACTGATCGTTCTCAACAACGACGGAGCCACATCGGATATCAAAAATATTGAAGCGAATTTGAAAAATAAGTAACACGTTCAACTCTGATGTTTTATTTATGGAGCCTCTACGTTTTTTCAGATAGTTCAATCTATGTTATAGCATTTAATTTTTAAAAATGAATCATGTAATGAAAATCGCAACGGTGAACTTGAACAGTACTAAGACGGTACTTAATCAAAATTTACTCAGGGATTTCGTATGGAATCATGAGATTGATTTGGTTCTCTTGCAAGAACTATGTTACGAAAACTTCGCCTTTATCCCATCTCATCATGCATTTGTGAATCTGAACGACAAAGGAATGGGTACTGGTATTTTGTTGAGGAAAATGTTTGAGTACAGGGATGTTATTCTTGATCCCAATGGCCGAATAATTTCGATTATTGTGAATGATATTAATTACATAAATATTTATGCATTTTTAGGAACAAATAAGAAGAAAGAAAGGGAGGATTTGTTTTTGAATAACCTTTCTGTTCATATAAACAAGCCAGTAATTAAGTACTCTGTACTAGGAGGAGATTTCAATTGTATTTTAAATTCATCGGACACTCTTGGGAATTCTAAAAATATGTCATCCGGTCTTCAGCGAGTTGTTGAATCTTTCCAATCGAAAGATATCTTGTGCGAGCTCAAAAAGAATGAGTTCACTTTTTTTAGATCAGGTTCAGCGTCCCGTCTGGATCGTTTCTATGGACCAAAAGAATTTTCAAACTCAGTTCTGTTAGTTGAAACAGTTCCAGTTTCATTCTCAGATCATTGTGCTGTAGTGTTGAAGGTTAAGATTGATCCAGATTGCTTACCTACCAAAGGTCGTGGCTATTGGAAAATTAACTCCACAATTTTAGAAAATGAACGCGTTGTAGAAGATTTTGCTAACAGTTATATTTCTTGGAAATCTCGATCTATGTATTGCACAAATCGCAGCAGTTGGTGGAACTATTTGGCTAAAAATAAAACAAAACAGTTCTATAAAGCAGAAAGTTGGTCTAACAATCTTAGAATAGCTCAAGAGAAAAGTTATTTTCATTCAATATTGATTAACTTACACATCAGATTGCGCTCAGGAGAAGACGTTCACAAAGACATCGGTATAGTAAAATCACGGTTGATGGAAATAGAAAATGATAGATTAAAATACTACTGCAGCAAATTGAACAGCTTTTCATTTGCTCAAGAGGAAACAATCAGTATTTTCCAAGTATCTGCGCAAATACAAAGGCACTCAAAATCAAACAATTTAAAGCTTTTAGATGGAAATGTAGTTACAGGAGAAACAACAAGATTGAAAGACATCACCTTTGATTATTATTCTACTCAATTTCAAGCGACTAACAATTTTTTGGTACATAACGCAAATGACGATCCAATTAATCACGTAACGAAGTTTTTAACCTCTGAGCAGCAAAGAGTATTAATAGAACCTATAACGATCGATGAAATTTTTGATACACTTAAACTGTGCACTAAAAAGAAAAGTCCGGGTCCTGATGGACTAAATTACGAATTTTATTTGAAACATTTTGAGCTTATTAAAGAAGATTTAGTTTTAATTTTCAATAGTTATTTATCCGGTAACAATTGTCCCCCCAAAGAGTTTTCCTCAGGAATAATAACTTTATTCACAAACAAGGCAGCAGACATGAACTAGATCAATACAGGCCAATCAGTCTCTTGAATTGCGACTACAAACTTTTTACTAAAATCATAGCTCTCCGCATCCAAGCGGTCTTAGGAAATCTGTTAGGACCGGAACAAACCGCTTGTAAACCCAAGCATTCTTGCATAGACAACCTTAAAGACATTCGAAGAGTAATTTTGCGTGCTAGAGAATCAGTAAGATTTAAAGAAGCTCTCGTTAGCTTAGACCTCCAGAAAGCTTTCGACAAAGTTGATCATGAGTACCTGTGGAAAGTACTTAGGCATTTTAGGTTTCCAGATAGTTTAATCCAGTGTATTAGGAATCTTTACAGTGTTGCCACTTCTCGCGTGCTTTTTAACGGATTTTTCACTAACGAGTTTGAAATTGGCTGCTCGGTTCGCCAAGGATGCCCTTTAAGCATGATCCTGTTTGTATTGTACATAGAGCAATTGCTTAAAAAAATTAGTGATAGCATTTCAGGTGTACTTATCTACGATAAGTTTATCAAAACTATTGCTTATGCTGATGACATTAATGTATTTGTTAAAAACGATGAGGAATTTGATTTGCTCATGCAAATCTTACATTCCTTTGAAAAGTGGGGTAAAATTAAATTAAATTTCAACAAATCGGTTTTTATCAGGCTGAATAGGTGTACTTTAGGACCACAACTAATTCATGAGGTTGACGCTACAAAAATATTGGGAATTGAAATAACAAGCAAAGTTTCTTCAATAGTAAGTTTAAACTACGACAGGATAATTTGCAACGCCAAACAGGTGTTAAAAATGCATAGTCTGAGGAACCTAAATTTGATAGAAAGAAGCTGGTTGATAAATGCTTTTGTTTTATCAAAATTTTGGTATCTAGCGCAGATAGTTCCACCAAATCAGAAACAGCTAGGTGAAATCAAATCCGCTGTAGGACAGTTTTTATGGGCCAAATATATTTTCAAAACAAACCGTGAACAGCTTTACTTAGATTACGATAAGGGAGGAATTCAATTAGTTGACCCGGAATCCAAAATGAAGGCGCTCTTCATTAAAAACATTTTGAGTAACGACAATGGCAATTCTTCAGAGATTTATCTATTGGAATATTGCAGAACGCAAAGTCTACCATTCAATTTCAAGAACTGGATTGGTGTTGCCATTAACATTGAAGAAGAAAATGATTTACATTCAACAGCATCTATTTACAGATTTTTAATATCACAGAAAAACATTATTCCTAAAGTTAAAATCGATTTCCCTCAAATTGAGTGGGATATAATCTGGAAAAACTTCAACTACAATTTCATAGCATCTGAGGATAGATCGAGGATATTTGCATTTTGTAACAATATAATAGCTAATAAAGAAAAGCTAGTAGCTTATAATATTGGAAGGCTAAATGATAGCAATTGCGACACATGCTCACGACCGGATAATAATAAACACAGAATCGAAGAGTGTCCGTCGGCCAGAATAATTTCAAATTCTACAAAAAATGTTATTCAAACCAAATGTAAAATAGTTTTAAACAGCTTGGAAGATATGCTAGCATTTGAAATTGATACCAAGAGCCACCGTGAAAAAGCAGCATTATGGTTAGCTATACGATGAATTTCCTTCTGTTTGAAATGGTACCCTAATCCCAGTCTGTATGTTTTCAAAAACGAAATAAGAGAAATGAGGTGGAAACATAAAGATTTCTTTAGACGACATTTCGGAAATTGTGTAAATATTTGCTAAGAAAATCAATGAAAACAGTGATATGAAAAAGTAAAGAAAGCAATGAACAAAATTTTAGGTTAAGATAGGTTAAGTTAGGCTAAGTTTCCCTTCCCTTGTATTCGTGTGTTCGGTTATATATGTATGGATGAAATAGAGTGAGTGAATATGAATGAGTGTACATGAGTGAATGTGTTAACCCCGAGTACGCCGCTGGTAATCGGTTTCCCAAGTGTAACGTAGGTTCTATGTTAGTTTAAGAACCGTGAAAGGAAAAAAAAAGAAAAACAAGAAATGCCGGTACAGGAAAAAGAACTGCAGGTACCTGAAGAAAAATAACGGAAAATTGTTTGTAATTTTAATTTTAAACTTTTTCAAT
Organism: Ochlerotatus camptorhynchus; assembly: GCF_037179485.1. NCBI lineage: Eukaryota > Metazoa > Arthropoda > Insecta > Diptera > Culicidae > Ochlerotatus > Ochlerotatus camptorhynchus. The sequence continues at coordinate 2,906,893 of NW_027040536.1, forward strand.
AAAAAAAAAAAAAAAAAAGTACTCCGCAACATGTTGATTGAAGTAGAGAATACCGTGAATTTGCGTCCGCTAACGCATGTGCCGATAGAAGATTCGGCACCAGCACTGACACCGAACCACTTTCTGCTCGGCTCATCCAACGGGACGAAACCGTTCACTAATTTCGACGATACCGTGGTGACCCTCAGGCAGAACTGGTGCACATCGCAGATTCTTGCAAACCAGTACTGGAAGTATTGGGTATCGGACTATCTGCCAGATATTACCCGCCATACCAAGTGGTTTCAGCGGGTGAAGCCGATCGCCGTGGGCGATATTGTGATCTTTGCCGATTCCAACATGCCTCGCAACTGTTGGCCAAAGGAGAAAGTCATAAGCATCAAAGTCAGTAAGGACGGCCAGGTACGGTCCGCAACCGTGAGGACAGTGAGTGGTTTTTACGACCCACCGGTGACGAAGTTAGCCGTATTAGACGTTCGGTGCGGGGGAGTGTTGGCCACACTGGCGATAGCGCACCTGCCGTTGGGAACATCCCTGCAGTGAGTGACAGCGTAGCCTGTCACACCGGGTGAGTGACGAAGATGAAGAGATTAAACATTAGCCAGATAACGATTACAAATCCCACGTTGATAAGTAGAAGTGATTTTATGCATCTATTTCTCAAATTATCTTAGTTTCTTAAATTACCTTAAATTAGTGATAGAGCTTAAGTTAAAAACTATCGGTGAGAAATTATTGGACTTTATTCTAACCACAAATCTAAAACTGTTTAGGATATTGTCGCGAATTTCTTTGCTAAGAGGTCGCGTAAGGAACGAATCGTAACCAACGAAGCTACACAGCTAAAAAAAGTAGTGTAAATTTCCGTTACTATGATGAACATAAATGGAGCGTCATATATCATACAATTTTAGATTATAGATCGTGTAAATTTATTTGTCATGCAATATTCCATATATTGTATGCAACCGTCCACTTTTGTTTGCAACATTTCTTGCAAGCTGCTTGTTTACGTGAAAAGGAAGTTTACATGTATGAATGTTTGCATGCATGGATGTTTACATCGCCAGTAAAATTCAGAATTTTTTGGTGTGTACAAACGAATATAGGACAAGCACACTAATCTGGTCGAGAACCTACTCAAATCCCAACCGGGAGTTATATCTGAAAGGAACTAAACGTAAATCTTACTAGCTAGAAATACCATCTAAATCAATATCGATAAACTAAACACTTAGAAATAACTAATTTAACACACACACACACACCAAAAAATTCTGAATTTTACTGGCGATGTAAACATCCATGCATGCAAACATTGATACACGTAAACTTCCTTTTCACGTAAACTAGCAGCTTGCAAGTGGACAGTTGCATACAATATAAAGAATACTGCATGACATGTCTCATAAATTTACACGATCTTTAATCTAAACTTGTATGATATATGACGCTCCATTTATGTGCATCATAGTAACGGAAATTTACACTACTTTTTTTTTTAGCTGTGCATGATGGAATCCATCTTTGACATAAAGGATCAGATGTAAACAAATATGCCATGTAAAATTAAGTGCTCCGAGACTGAAAAGTTTGCTACTTGACGATTAGGTATTTCTAAGTGTGTATATAACATTGATGTCATCTTAAAGGAAAATTATATTTTCCCAAAACCGATCATTCGCGTTGTGTTGCCGTCGGTCAGAGAATACTTTTTTGGAAACTTATTCCGTTGAAACGACTTTCAACAATTTTTGTCCACCTGCTTTGGAAATCTTCCACAGTGCACTTCAGGGTGGTCAACAGATGTCAATGCTGGCTTGTGAACAACTATTAATACCAAAGACAGAGATATTCATAGAAAAAAATTAAAAGATGTCCAAAGTAAGGAGGAAATTGTAATATTTGTTCAGACTATAGACAAGCTTTTATCAAGTTTGCCTGATAACATTTTATAAGTTACGCAGAGTACAATGTTTTATTCCGTGAAAACTTTCCCTGACGCAATCGTTTAGTTAGCTACCAGCAATCTTCAGCCACAATCAAACCGAATGCGATATTGGAGTGACTTTTCTACGCAGCTTCACCGCATCGTGTGTCCATTCCTACACGAACGGGGACAGGCCTCGCGGGTCGAATGAAAAATGACGACCGACGACGACGGTGCAGATGAAAACCACGGAACGTGCGAAAGGGCTTTCGTTCGAGTCGAGCTAGGCGTCTGGCATCGTGATAAGTTAGATTTTTATTATTATTTTCTTCGGCTTATATTTATTTGTTTACATCATGCAGTGACTTGTAATGGCATTGTTGAGTGCAAGACACCAGTTCAAGTCAGTGGGACAGTCGAGCATCATCGGTAAGCAAGGCTAGATGGAGCAATGGAAATGCACATCGTCAGAAGAGTGCGGTCCATCATCGGCGGGATGCCTTTGGGTGAATTTGGAGCAGAAGTTGGGCTGGGGGTGGCGGAAAAAAATAAATATTCAAAGTGCTACAACTATGGTGACTGGAGGTGGTCCCGGCCATGCTTCCGAGTGTTTACTTCGGCATCGCGTTCGATTCAAAGAACTGCCCGTTCCCTTCTGGGGTACAAAACCCTTCGATGTGCTTGTTTTTCAGAAGAAAGTGTACTCTGCCACTGCTGACCGGGTGGAGCTCGTGGGAGTTGATGGATACGATAGAATGTGGTTTCACTTACATGGCAGTTTGGACGGGTCTAGTTGACCGGTTAGATTTAATCGTATACCACACCGATTGAGGACAACACAAACCATACGGCGCACTCCGAATGCACTGACTGCTCCCTGCTTCTTCTGTGGAGCAAGAAACAGGCCCTTACCTCAAATTAGGTGGATGGTGTGAAAAGAAACCAGAAAGATGATGTGCTATATTATTATTAGGGGTATAGAGGTACTATGCTGACTGCTTTGCGGTTCGCCGCGCGCCGTCTCTACTAATAGTTGACCAGCGCATGATCACGCTCCGGTCGTGCAGCCCTGGAAAAAAAAAACAAAACAGGGAACCGAATCTACGGATTATGAGACATGCTTCTGATGCTATGCTCTGTTACTGCAGCAGAGTGCCGACTGAACCGATCCCCCAAACCAGACATCGTGGACCGGATCGCGCCGTATCTATCTACCTACTATAGCATGGAAGATTGCCGAGGGACCAAATCTAACGAACCAATAATTTTATGGCCAAGCTCGATTTTCGATTCGCATGAATGAGCGATGAAAACAGGGCTCTTTTCACGAAAAAAAAAAGAGGAGAAGGTGGAATAGTAGAAAACTAGTAAAAACAAGGGCTTTCGTCCGAAATTACGTGCCCCCCTGTAGGCGATGGCGCAAGAACGTGAAAGTTTCCAGTTTCCCGAGGATAAAACGTTTGAATGCGGAAAAAGGGTCAAGCATAAATTGGCGGCTTGAAGTTGTGATTTTCAGTAGGAACACGTTTACTGGCAGATTGTTTTTTTGTTGAAGGTGCTTCGAGCGTAGAGAAAGGTTTCGTCCCCGGCAATTAAGACTCGATTTTTTTTTCTCCAATTTCCAGTTCGAATACAAGCAGCACCAACCTTGTTCTCGCTATTCACGCAGGTGAACGTTGAGCAAATAGAATTATTCATCTCAAAGCTCAAACGCTCTTTATATGATGTTTGTTGATGTAAAACGCATTTATTGCTAACCAAATAAAGCACCCATACAAAAAAGAACCAGTTCAAAATGCACTCAAGTCTCGAGTCCTTCGGTCGTTGTCGTCGGCATCGGTTGGAAGCCAACCGTATTAAAGTATTTATTTTATTGGTTTAGAATGTCTTCCAACTCCCGGTCGTCCATTCTCTTCCCTTTCCTCACCTTGGCTACTTTGAGGGCTGTCTATTTGTCTGAAGTCAGCAAAAAACACAAACAAAGCACGGTGTCGAAAGAACAAAAACAAAAGGCTCATCCGGTACCTACCAGGAGGCGTCGTCTTGCCCCCGCAGATGAGCTAAAATGATGGAAGATGCTGCTGCAGCGTGTATCACTTTGCTTAGTTGGCAGGAATATGAACTTCTAGAAAGCGGATACTCATTCTTTCTACTCTCCCGACGACGACGACGACGCAGACGGAGTGTTCTGAGTGTGTTTGATGCCATTTCACAACTTTAATGCGTTTCTTATTTGCAGAAGATATTGTACTGAGTGACTCGGCAGTGAGCGTTTGAATGCTTGAGAATGTTTCCGAACAGACGGCGTGCTAGTCGGAGGTTGCTTATTCAATAAATTAAGCAATCTGTACATTCATCAGCTACCTAGACAGCTTGTTGAAGGGGGGAAGGTAGCTCTGGTATCAAGTATGTACGGTCCACACAAATTTTTCGACGTATTATTTTCTTAATTCGCTTATTTATTCAGGCTGACTTTGGAGATAAAAACTGCAAATGAAGAACACAATAAAACAAATAGGTCAGACCAAAAATCTTTTTTAGTTTAGAACCAGCCCAGGGCTGAAAGTCTGCTTAATACAGATATATAAAATAAAAACAAGACGTACACACGCCTAATGAGATCAGTTAATTATTTTTTCAGAACATTTATGCAACTCATGGTGAGAACAAGCGAGATTATCAATATTTGCCATATCTCCAATGGCCAATGATGAACATTACAGTTGATAATTTATCCCTCGATGAAATCATTCGTGCTCTTGAAACCTTGGATGCTTCAAAGGGGGCTGGACCAGATGGTTTACCACCTATTTTCTAAACTCACTTTCAAAGGAGCTAGCTAAACCTTTAGTTTGGTAATTAAATTCCTCTATGGCTTCCAGTGTGGCTTCAATTTGGATGGAATCATTTTCAATCCCAACTTTTAAAAATGAGAAAAGGTCTGATATAGCAAATTACAAAATTACTAAATTAATTCCTAAACTATTCGAATCCATCATTAATGACATGGGGTTCTCGCAGGCTAAATCCTCAATTACTAGCAAGCAACATGGGTTTGTTAAGGAAAGGTCCACAGCTACTAGCTTCATACATTTGGTAACTTTTTCTCTAAACGTAATGGATAAAGAAAACTATGTTCAAAGGTTATATACTGACTTTAGTAAAGCATTTGACAGAGTTGACATACCGCTCTTCCTTTTTACGCTATCCAAGTTGGGTTTCAACCCCAGGCTACTGAAAAGGATCGAGTCATATTTATCACAGAGAAGATTTGAAGGAAATGTATCTACCATAGTTAACGTCACATCAGGTGTGCCACAAGGTACACATCTTGGTGGTCCATTACTGTTTATTTTATTTGTCAACGATATAGAACACATTATGAAATTCCTTCATGTCTCAATATATGCAGACGACATGAAACTTGTCATTGAGATAACCAAAGCGTTTGACATTCAAACATTCCAACATGAAACTGACGTTTTTTGCAAATTTGTTAGAACTTAATTTAAAAGAATGCATTTCCATACCGTTCTCTAGAAAGTATGATATTTTTCAAGACAAAATTACTCCAGGCCAGAAAACACTTCAAAAATGTTATTAAGTTAGAGACTTAGGTGTTGTTTTCGATTCTAAGTTGTCATTTTCTGATCAAAACAATAGCATTATCTATAAAGCAAATAACATGCTCGGGTTTATCAATCGATTTTGTATGTACTTTAATTATCCTTACACAATCAAAGCACTGTACGTAGCATATCTGAGAGCTCTTCTTGAATACTATAGCGTAGTTTGAGCTCCTTATCATGATAAACATGTTAACCGTATTGAGTCTATTCAAAAACAGTTCTTGTTGTTTGCTCTAAGAAAGTTAGGTTGAAAGAGTTTTCCACTCCCATCTTATGAGTCGCGATGTATGTTAATAAATTTAGATGATTTCAAAAAATGAAGAAAGTTTGCATTCATAAATAATGATGTTTTGCAAAACATGAACAGTCCAGAGGTTTAGGAAAATATTAATTTTTATGTTTTCACTCGCTCACTAACGAATAGAATCTTATTTGATGTTAACAACCAAAGAACAAACTATGCCAGAAATGGATTATTAAAAATAATGGTGTCTTGCTATAATGCATATTACGAATAAATTGATTTAAGAGTGAGTAAAAGGTCACTAAAAAGGACTTTCTTTTCGAGGTCAGCCAGGCAAAAACATTAATTTATCATAAGATACAGTGGCAGCCTTTAAAATAGCATAATAGGCTGATTTTCATACAAACTAGCCAACGTTGGCATGTTGCAACTATGTTCTATTATAATCAATTGAGCTGAAATTTTGACAATATGCTGAATTTTGCGAGTACGTTATATCAAATTATTGGCAACGCTTGCCGGAAATTGACGGGGTTGAAAACGGCCAATAAATTAGCACATTTAAAATCCAAATCTCCGAAGTCTATTATTTCGGAAATTTTTAACCATATCGTAAATAACTTTCTTAAGCACGCCGTCCTTTATTGATAATAAGGTTGAAAATTTTAACACTCCGTATATTTCGAATTATAAATGTGCATTTTCAACCAGCCCGTCAATTTTTGGCAAGCGCTTCCAATAATATGATAAGACGTACAGGCAAATTTAGCATATTTGTAGTTCTGTGTCAAAATTTCAGCTCAACTGATTTTAACAAAACATAGTTGCAACATGCCAAAGTTGCCTCGTTTGTATGAAGATCGGCCTATTGGGATATTTTAAAGGAAACGATATTTATATATTTGTTTAAACATAGTAAAATCATAAAACAGCACTTAGGGCAACTATTTTTAAACGGTTTACAAATAAATCAATGTCTTATAAAAACTCTAATGAACCTATTAAATCCGAGATTTCAATCTGGGATGATACTGCTTGCCGCTTGCTTTTTACAGCTTCAACTTCCTTCTTTTTTGAGCATGATCATGAGCATTGACGACCATAAATTTCATATTGCTACTCCATGATTGACCAGATTTAGCGAAATTTGCATAAAGAACCATATGAATGGGGCTTGGGATTAGCAATCCATTCTCAGTGTGTAAATCCGGTGAATCCTTATTTTTGAGGTCAATAACGACCACGTCCTTACGGTCATCGAGGAGGGAATGGATTGTTATTTCGGCACCCATTATTACTAGAAACCTAGAGAGTTATGCGATCTTTTTAAGGTTTGTAAGCAAATAATGCGACCCTATCAACTAAGTAATGAAAAGGGGCTTAGATCCTTACCCACGATTTTCTACTTAGTAATCAAAAACGATCGCTCTAAGTTCACCGTACCCCTTACATCAAGCTACGACCGACGATCGTTCATTATCGGCTACAAGAAACTATTAAAATGAAATGACATCTCCGAAAGCAGTTAACAATGTCTTCCGAAGCGGCCCAAGTGTACGTTACTTTTGTCTTAACATATGAATTACTTTTTTGAATCGTTCCGCCAAGTTCCATTTCAACAATAGAGGCCTGGGACAGATCGACTCCGTAATGTAACAAGACCTCGGTTCTAACCCATGATCCTCTGTTCAATAAGCAAAAACTTTTGCTCTATAGCCACCGTGCTCCTTACATTACCACAATCTACGACCGACATACACCCTTTCCGAAAATCCAAACTTAACAAACGCATCTAATCGCAACAACCAAACTACACACGATACGCGAAAATCAAGATCAGTGATAACAAATTTATTTTGCATGCCTCCCATTTGGAACAAACGCACCAAATCCAGCCATAATCGATGTCCAATGGGGTCGTTTCACACATTTTGAATTCAAACTGCACCACCTCTGCACTCACTTGGTTCACGTCACCATGTGGCTGCCAGAAGTCGCGAGTGGTTTGTTGGGTCGCCAGTGCAATCGCCTAGGCTCACGTCCTGGGAAATAACTGTTCAATACCAGTCTAGATCAACTCCCAAGCTGCTCGCCGTGGTCGCCGGTGAAAATTCGGGTGATACGACCACCCTACTCTCTGCAAGTTGGAAAACCAAACAGGATTTTCGGGAAAACGCTTCGCAGTGTGGCAAAGCATCGCCAATCTACGTCATCGCTCGTCCGATAACGCTCCCGGCATTTAAACGGTTTGACGGAGAGTGCGTCCTGGGTAACTCAGCGGTACACGAGCGTCACATATCTCCGTCATTGCATCGGTGCTCATCGTTCGTTATATTATGATCCCGACCACTCAACGACAACTCCGTCTCAGGTAAACCACCTAACCGAATCAAGCTGTAAGTACCGTATTGTTTTTATATGAGCACCCACACGACACACACCAATACCACATAAGGTATTAGTAGGGAATAACAGACTGTTACTCTATAAAAAATCTTCACGTCCGATTTGCGTGAAATATCACGTACCTGATGTATTTAGAAAATCTCAAATGTTACGTGACGCTAGTAGCTTTGACCTGTATTACATGTCATGTCCACTTGAAATGTTGGTGAAATTGACCGTATATTCACGTAAACAGATTTAGTGTATTTGTGTTGGTGTGTTTGGGACTTCGATATTATGAGATTTACATGATTTTCAGGTCAATATGGCGTCACCGAGCGTGGTGGAAGAACTCCTTAAAGATTCGAAGTTTCTCAGCAGCTTGCTGCAAATGTTGGGTAATTAGATTCTTTTACATTTATTGATTTATGATTATATATGTAGCCTTTTTCTAGTTTTATAATTTCAGACGGTGTCATCAGCATTGTGAGTCTGCAAACAGGTGTTAGTAGTTTGTCAGAAATAAAAAAAACTCATACACGTTTCTACCTTATAATAATCAATTCGTAAATTTTTTACAATTTTATGAAATTTATACCTTTTCGATAAAATTGCATAATATTGACTGCTTCTATATATACTTCTCATTATTCTCATTAAAAAATCATTTGTACATGAAAAGCAGTTTACTTGGACGTGGAAAAGGAGATTCCCTGCTCGCTTAATTTCCTCAATTGGAAGAATATATTCTATCCGGAAAACAAGAACAAATGCTTTATGTGTAAGACTGAGGGACCATGACCAGGAAACAGAGGAAGTGGTAGAGGTACTGCATGAATGGGTAGTGAAAATGGACGTGCTAGCCCCGGGGACCAAATCCCGACAATCTGAACCCGAACTGACGGTAGAAGATTGGGCGGATCTGGCAGCACCCGAAGCGAAAGAGAAGAAAATGAGTTTGGAGTAGAAAAATCAAGATCTCAACAATTTATTGTAAACAAAAATATTAGTCCATCGGATTCGTTTAGAGGCAATGAGCCTACCAAATGAATACTTTGAAAATCACATATTTTTAATTTGGAAAAATATGTTTGTTCATTTCTGGCAGTTGGTTCTGCATAATAAAAGAACATGTATGCAGTATTCAAACTTCATACGTGAAGTATACGATTTTCATAGTTGATTGGAAATGCTATCTAACATGAAGTTTTAGTGTGATAATTCATTAGCTAAAGAAAGGTCAGCTATGGCAGATTATGCACGAGTAAGGATTTTCGGATAAACTGGCGCGATTGGTCAAGGTGACGATGGATCGAGTGATGTGCGTTGTTCGAGTATCGGGGACACTCTCGAGTCCCTTTGAATCTCGAAGGGGGTTACGGCAAGGTGATGAACTTTCGTGTCTGTTATTCAACATCGCGTTAGAAGGTGTGATCAGAAGAGCTGGGAAAGACACGAGTGGCATGATCTTTAGGAAGTCCACCCAACAAGCAATTCAGAGTCACAAATAAGCATATATATTGAATAAATGCTGTATAACAACACATAACATATGTGGAATTTCATACAAAATAACTGACTAAAAGTTGGCCCCTTTTTTGTGTTGCCTCAGTGGTATAACTGGTATAGTTGGCCATCGATCTGTCAAAATAAAATTCTCATGATATCTGATCGTTCACAAGGACCAATGTTGAAAACGAAAACAATGGCTTCTTTCGTAAATTTCTCGTAGTTCAAAGTCAATCCATGTAAGCCACCAATGCTATTGGATAAGGGGGACTCTCCCTCTACATAATTATCATGGTGGTTAACTTGAGTGGTTTTCCATTCTCGAGAAATTCGCGCAAATAGTCATTGTTTACGTTTGCGACATTGGCTCTTATGAAAGAGAAGCAGATATATGGTTGCATGCTCATTAAGCATTGACGTTTTTCGACGACTCTGCATTGCAACTCTTTACTCCTATGGTAAAATCCCATAAACATCTGTCAATCTGTGCATGAAATCTAGCGAACTTTGTATTATCTCTTCACTCCACAACACGGTAACCGCAAAATACCCAATAATTACTATAAAAGACTCGATATTGACTACAAAGTAAGTATTTTCGAGGGAGACTGGGACTACCCATTGAATGAGTAAAAAGATTACCCATTTATGAGTATTTGTTACTCACAAATGAATACTTACTACTTATTTTTGTAGTTGTAATTACTCATAAATGGGTAAAATTTTACTCATTTAAAGAATAGTCCTAGTTTCTCTCGAAAATGCTTACCTTGTAGTCATTATTGGGTTATTTGCGGTTACTGTGCATGGTACCAGTAAGGCGCCGTCTCTTCATGCAAAGCTGGACTGTATTTTAAGGGATTTTCATAGGAGTGAAAGGGTAAGGAAATGTCCACAATGTTTTACGCACAGACTGACGTTTGCTGATGAGTGTTTACCATAGGAGTAAAGAGTTACAGAGTGGCCGGCGATTTGTTTATCATCAAGGTACAGCGGCCATTTTTTTCGACTTGCTGTACAGGGGGCTTTTCAAAGGATTTTTAACTGGTATTTTCAAGTCTGTTGAAAGCGAATCAAAAGCGTTATTAATCAGTAATCTTTTTCACTGTGCTTTTAGTAAGTCAAATTATGAATATTATGATTTCAGCACGAAATATTCTGTGGATGGATGGACTTTTATTTAAAAAAAAGTTGTAATTCTTCTTAAACGGCAAGAAATAAAACTAGAGTAAATGTGCTAGTTTTAGGCCCTAGTGGTGCTCGAATTGGCCCTTAGTTAAATTACACATTTTTGTATTATTTTAATTTTTTTACCGAACAAGGTTCGAATATATGTTTAATTTAAAAATATATTTCAAATTTGATTTAGACCCTACGGCAAAAACTGGACCAAATTAGTAAACTAACTCTACGTAAAATAGATCCAAACCATTTCTTTCGTTTGTAAATAGTGCTTAATATTGATAGGAAAAATAAACCTTCCTGGTAACTTTGAGACCATCATCTGGCAGTATTACCAACAATCAATACGAAACTAACGATTTTAAATTGGCTTACTACTTGACTAGCCTATTGGTCCCAAGCAAACGATTAACGTACCCCATTCTAGTCGAAATTCTAGTACTACGCAATGTTTGTTTTGATTCGCTATGAAAGTTTGACAGATAAAATGAGGGGTTATTGGTTTTTCCTATGTTTCGAGGGGTGAATCGATTAGCTTGAGACCGAAGATAGTACCAGAGCTGAGCCAAAAAGTTGAGCACGTTATTTCGGGATCTTCTAGTCTTAGAGTTACCTCTATGGTATTACCCTGGGACCTTAGCCATACAAAGTTTTCTACACGCAAACCAAAAATCTATTACAATGAATGTTAGTTCCGTTTCCTATCATCCTCTGTTCATGAACATCGCAACGAATGTTAGAAATTGACCATGCAGGCGATGTAATGGTTTTTTTGTCTTTTTTTATTTCGTGTTCCATCTACGCTTTCGACTATACCAGTAAGCTTGTAGAACGACGTACATTGTAGAACATTGTAGAACGACGCACACACTTAACTCGAATCTCTCCTGCAGAAAAAGCATACGAAGTCGAGCATTTTTATTTCGTGTTGCATCTACGCTTTCGACTATAGGTACCAGTAAGCTTGTAGAACGACGCACATTGTAGAACATTGTAGAACGACGCACACACTTAACTCGAATCTCTCCTACAGAAAAAGCATACGAAGTCGAGCATGCGAGAAAATGAGCGCTTCATGTTTGCTTTTAGGCTGACCATATTCAGAAGCGTGGAGAGAGTAGTGGAGAAAGTACAGGTCTGATAATCGCAACGTCCGTGGTTCGAGTCCAGTCGGCAACCTTTTTTCTATTTTTTTTCGACATAATTAATTTCACTCACTAATACAACTCCACATTTTTCGATATCCAATTTTCTTACATCGGACCGCAGCTAGGTATATCGCATCCTCGGTTCATGCGGTCTCCACTTACATCCTCTGATGATGAATCCCACATAATTGTAAGCGAATCTTACATCCACCGGTTGGGTGTAGGATCCTGTTTCGCCCGTCCTTTCCCTTTTAGATCACGTTTTTTAGTACAAAGTAATTGGAGTAGATCTTTGTGCTGGGGTTTGAGCATTTGGCCGGAGTTGAGAAACATATGGAGGGCTGAATCCTTGGGTATTACAGGTATCGAGACACTCGATTTGTTTTATCGTCCTGCTTGCGAAATTATTGCGAATAAAACGATGGTCACCTGAAACACTGCAAATTTTTAGCTTAAACCTGGTCACTTGCTGCAAAATTGCTGCTTCGCTCTGGACTTCAAGATGTAGGTACATGGTTCGAATCTCATGCAAAGATATGTATAAGTATTTAATAAATCTTCTAATATCTGTGTAGTGTGAGCCACGTCAGCAATAAAAAAAAACAATCACTTAGAAATACACCCTTCCCTTTCCCCGTCCCTCTTATTTTCGGGTTAATTATCCCACAGTTGAATAATGGATTATTAAATGTAAAATAATGTCTTATTAAACGCTTCACGTGAGAATCAAGCGTATACAGAGCATCACTGTTTTAAGGAAGCAGTGATGCCTAATAAACGCTGAATAATAAAAAAAAGGGTTGTGTCCTAGATACGATCGCAGTATGACATAGAACCACGCAAAATTGATGTTTGTCATGCATTTTTGACTATTATACTTATTATTAAGAATGGGGCGGGGTAGAAAGTTTCTTTTGTGCAGAATATGTAAAAAGGATGGACTTTGGATGTTAATCTAATTGCATATATAGAGGTACCCGATATGTTTTACAGTCAGTTGTTGGTAATTCATCGAATGTATGTCTCCTCTTAAGCAACTTTTTTTTTTTTTGAAAATTTTGGCTCTGCGTGTAAAAAATAGTTTTTACTTATAAGGGGCTGTTCATAAACTACGTAGACAGAGTTTAGGGGGGGGGGGGTAATTATCTTCAGCCCATACAAATTAATCGTTTTGTCAAGCTTCTGCATTCTTGTTGCATCAGATGTCACTGCTGTTGTTTGCGGTGACACCTATCGGAAACTACACACAATGTGTTTTCCGTTAATTGTTCATAGAGGACACTGCAGTGCAAAACATGTCTGGTACCTTGGAGGCGAACCAGCCTAAGGCTGAAAGCCTCCTAAATAAAGCTAAATTAATTAATTAATGTCTGGTACCTCTATAAATGCATTTAGATTAACATTCTCTTTTAGGGACTTCCTCTCTTTTAACACATTCTGTACACAAAATTGCTCACCCCTCAAATAATTTCCCGCCGATTTTTATGTATGGGGCGGGGCAGAAAGTATCTTTTAGGCAGAATATGAAAAATAGGAGGGACTTCAAATAATAAACTAAAAATAGAGGTTCCAGATATTTTTTGTAGTGACAGGTACTCTATGTTGTAATCTGTGAAAGGTAAATCCCCAAGCAACACGGCTTGTCATAAAGAAGTTGAAAATACTTTTTAATGACTTACGTAAAGAATCAATAATACTTTAATATACGTCATTTAATACATTTATATAACCTAAAAAGTGCAAGACGCGGAGCTTATACAACTAAATACTGGTCTTATAACATGTTTTGGAAACATCATAAATCCCAGCAGAAAAAAAAAAATCACAAAAAAAACTGAGCATGGGATTCGATCACGGGTCCTTGGCGTGGTAGACTTATTACTTCCTTACTAGACCAACTCCGCTTGATGAGAGGTTTGTTATAAGTATCTATCATGTTCTTGCCAATGGCATGAAAATTATATCCGCGTACAACACGCTTTCGATCCGTCATAAAGATGTTTTGATAGCAGCAAAACATCTTTATGACAGAATGTTATTTTAAAGTATTTTCATCTCCTTTAAAGACAACTTGCACATTTTCAGATGTATTAATTTATGAGATGTCATAAAAAAGTGTTTTCAACTTTCTTTATAACAAACATCCGAATACCTCATAAGAAACTGCCAATCACTGCGTGAAGAGACAGTCCGGCTCAATTGCGCCTTCAATGTTTAAGTCAATCTGGAAAGTTCAGAACTTTATAAATTCAACTAAGATTGATTTTGTATACGACAAGTTTTATAGTGGTATTAAAACAGTAAGATGCACGTTTAAATAACATTTAAATATAAAAGCAAAATAAAATTATTTTGGAAAATGGTGAATCTAGGAAGTATGAAGAAAACGTCTATAAACCTCATACATTACGTGGAATGTTTTCTGCATCACTTATAATACATTTATATAACAAGCCGTTCTAATTATTTTTCAAAAAGATGTTTTATGTGTTACTTGGGTTACAAATCGAGCGTCATCAGAATACATGGCATGTTGAGAGATTGAGCTCGTGAGAGAGAATTTCTCTCTCAAATTTGAAATTTTTTGGCTCTCTGGGGACTGGTAGTAAAGCAGGTAAAACTATATGGGGAAAAATCATTTATATTTAATTGTAGCTTGTTTAGCATTAATTTCCGGAAAAAACTGAACGATAAAGTCAAGTCTTTTTCGGGTTGTTGTTAAGGGGGGGGGGGGGGGGGGAGGAAGGGTTTTACATGCATAATTTTCCAAGTCTAATTCCTCGTTGTGGGGGTCATGGTCACGCCGTTATCCACCTTTAGCCGCTGTCTTGGTCCTGTTTGCTGCAGGACCTAGTGCCACGCCGTCCGAAGCGGTAATCAGCAGAGGTAGTATTTTAGTAAAATTTACGTTTATTTTCTGGGTTTTATGTTTCAACATTTGATTTAACATTTCAATTGGTTAGCCTTTGGCTCTTCATCTTTGTTCTTGTTAATTGGTTATTCTAATGTGATGATTGCGTTTAGCGCTAATTTACAGGATACCCTTTGTGGGATTGTTTTGGTTTGAATTTAAAAATTTGATAACCTACCTACTTGAGCACCTAACTACTTAAACTAGGTTGCCAAATCACGAATGATCTGGTGGTTTGATCGCAGACAGGCGACTCTGAACCTTTCCAGCGTGGAAGTCTTTCGCTCCTCGAGTGTTTGAAGACCGGCCAGGTGGTGAATCTCAGAATTACGAGTTCGCGGTGGACTGTTAAAGATCATTCTGAGGATCTTGTTTTGGATCCTCTGAAGCTTTAAGTGGTGGCACTTTGCACAACTCTCCCAGATTGGCATACCATACTCAATAGCCGGCAGAATGATTTGCTTGTGGACAGCAAGCTTGTTTTTCAGGGACAGGGTGGACTTCCTGTTTATCAGAGGGTAGAGCGACCTGATCAAGATGTTACACTTGGTGGATGTCTTGTCCACATGGGATCGGAATAGCAATTTGCTATCGAGGGTGAGACCAAGGTAGACTACTTCACTCGACCATTCAATGGGAGTGCTATCAAGATGGATCTTGACGTTAGCAGACGGAACAAGCCGAGGTGAATACGAATGTGGAAACAGAATGGTTTGTGTTTTAGCTGCATTGATACAAATCTTCCAGCTCTTAAAATAGTCGGACAAAACATCCAGGCCTGATTGTAGTTTACTCGCCAGAGCACGGATCACTCGACCCTTATAGATGATGGAGGTGTCATCTGCGAACATTGACAGGATACCACCACCCGGCAGGGGAGGAACGTCTGACGTGAAAATGTTGAATAGGATAGGCCCAAGCAGGCTACCTTGAGGGACCCCTGCATCAACGTTGAACGTATCAGAGGAGACATTGTTCAAGTAGACCTGGAATGATCTGCCCGACAAGTAGTTTTTGATGATCTTCACGAGGTAGTTCGGTAGTTGTATCGATGCAGCTTGTACACTAGACCATCATGCCAGACATTGTCGAACGCCTTCTCGACGTCCAACAATGCCATGGCAGATGTATTGGAAACGGACTTGTTCCGCTTGATGATGTTAGTAACCCGTGCGAGTTGGTGGATGGTAGAGTGGCCTTTCCTAAACCCGAATTGCTCTTTGAGAAAGATGTTATTATCATTTGAAAACACCAGCAGACGGCTGAGTATCAATTTTTCGAATAGCTTCGAGATGGAGGACAAGAGGCTGATGGGGCGATAGCTTTTGGCACTGGTAGGGTCTTTGCCAGGTTTGTGAATTGGAATAACTTTGGATAACTTCCAGCATGCAGGGAAGTAGCCAAGCATTAAACACTTGTTGAAGACCACTGCAAGGTGCTTGAAGAAGTCAACACTCAAGTTTTTCAGCTCGTGGTTGACCACTCCATCGACACCAGCGGCCTTCATGTTCTTTGTTGATTTAATCGCTGCTATCACCTCATCAGCCGATATTCTACTTTCGTCAGGGACAACTACGGGGGTGGCAGCGACACTAGCCATTGCCTGTGATACTGCAGGCTCGTGGGGACTCACCATGGTGTGGCCAAGGTTATGTGAATTTACAAAGTGTTGTCCAAGAGCATTGGCCTTTTCAAATGGGGTTATTAGTAAAGATGGGTCCGAATTTTGGTTAGGAGAGGAAAGGGGAGGAATGGGCCTCGGCTTATTTTTCAAAATCTTTGCCATTTTCCAGAATGGCTTAGCACAATCTGGGAGAGAGCGAATCTTGTTTGCAAAATCGATATTTCTGAGATCCACCATCCTGGCTTGGATGATTTTGTTCAAACGGTTGCAGTTGGTCTTCAGGTTAGGCAGCCCAGTACGCTGGTACTGCCTACGAATCGTGTTGCGGAGTCTAATGAGGTCTTTAGTAGGCCTGTCAAGGTTCAGAGTATTACTCACCTGTCTGGATACTGGCACATGTAGCTCCCTGGCCCGGGAAATTGCTTGATAGATGGAGCGCAGACACCGGTCAACATCTTCGGACGATTCCGGTTGGACATCGTAGTCTACAGCGGAGTCGACGCAATGTTGGAACTGACCCCAGTCAACACGATGATAGTTGCGCCGGAAAGCTTCAAATCGATTTACGGAGGATCCCACCTCAGTCACCTCCGGGTAGTGGTCCGAGCTGAGTTCCTGATAGGTGATAGGTTGAGCGATGTTGTTGCCCATGTTGCTGATGAAGATATCGATGGTAGCGTGAACACCGGACCGACTCAACCGGGTGGGAGTTTCCGGACTCAAGATGTTGTACTGCGCTTCCTGCAGGTCGTTGTTCAGGATGGTGCCGTTTTGATTGCGCCGATTGTTGCCCCAAGCTTGATGTTTGGCGTTCAGGTCGCCAGCGATGATAAAGTTTTCCCGTCGTCGTGTTAGCTTGATAATATCTCGTCGCAGATCTGCTGCCGATCCGTCCCTGATGTTGACTTGTTTGGGGCAGTAAGCCGCGACGATGGTGATGGGGCCGATAGGAGTAGAAACTTCCACCCCTACGGCTTCGATGATCTTCAGCTGAAAGCTGGGCATCAGTCGACAGCAGATGTTTCTCCTTATTGCAATAGCCACTCCTCCTCCTCCAGAGTTGGTTCGATCTAGCCTCACGAGCCGGAAATCGGGAAGGTAGACGTTTGTTTCAGACTTCAGGTGGGTTTCAGTTATGATGGCAATGTCGATGTTTCGTTCATTGAGAAACTCAACAAACTCGATGTTTTTGCTCTTCAAGGAGCAAGCGTTCCAATTTACGATCTTGATGGCTTCACGGTCCATACTTAGTGACAAGGGACAGGGCAGCATGAAGCTGTTCAGATCGAGTCTTGCAGGTGCGCAAGATGATGATGACCTCGGCCACGAGCGTCACAAGTTCCTCCGAGGTGAACGGAGAATCGTCGACAGGCTCACCTGAGACAACACCAGCGTATGATAATCCAGGGGCGGTGGAGGGACCTGGCATTGGCTGGGCAGCAGCAGCAGCGAGACGATGCTGGACTGTTCGATTGTTAGGAATACTCACATGCTTGACTTGTTGGTTGTTGAGCGGAAGTGGTTCTAAGTTTGGAACATGTCGACGGGGCTGGAGAGCTGGGTACTGGACTTCCGTGCGTGCAGGAGGCGAACGATGATTACGGAGGCGA
Organism: Ochlerotatus camptorhynchus; assembly: GCF_037179485.1. Taxonomy (NCBI): domain Eukaryota; kingdom Metazoa; phylum Arthropoda; class Insecta; order Diptera; family Culicidae; genus Ochlerotatus; species Ochlerotatus camptorhynchus. Next base: position 2,925,065 of record NW_027040536.1, read on the forward strand.
CCGGGCTGATTATTGATCGTAGCCTTCCGACGGATATTGATGAACTCCACTCGCTTGGGACATCCGCGATTGGAGGCTTGGTGGTTTCCACCGCAGTTGACACACGTTGGCTCGATGTCATCATCTTGCTCACAGGACGCAGTGGAGTGAGTTCCAGCACACTTGCCGCAGATAGTCTTCATATGGCAGTTTTTGGTGCCATGGCCGTAGGAGAGGCAGTTCATACACTGCGTAACATCACGATGTTGGGATTTGTAATGTTCCCAACTGATGATGACCTGAAACAGGTCCCGGATTTTGGATCTCAGAGCCGCTAGACTGGTGGATCCCTTCGTGAAGTGCACCAGGAACAACTGGTCACGGAAGCTGGTGTTGTGGTTGGAACGCGTTGTGCTGGATTACCACCTTCTTTGAAGGGCCCGCTGCTGAATCATTGGTACGTTTACGCACCATTTGTTTCGTGTTGGCAAGTTGCAGTAAACTTGCCAGAACGCGCGAAGGTGGCGACGCTTCCACGGCGCAACGCGAGAGCACAAACCGAATCGAAGCGAGAACTCGAGCGAAAAAGAAAACGAACTGAACAGCTCAACAGTCGAGCAAAGAGTGTTCGAAATCAACCAATAACTAATAACCTTAAATTATAATCAAAAAGTGGTCTTCAGCAAAGCTGTACACATACTTTTCCGTAGATTTCTTTAGCAAAGGGCTAGAACGTTGAGAACAAAAAGTTCACTTTTCCCATAATAATTCCCATGTAAACTTCAAAGTGCAGTTTGGTTTCGCATCCAAATGAGTTCAAATTTGAAGAGAATTATCAGGACCTGATTTAGAATCGTTGAGCTTGATGGAGCAAAATGTTTTGAAGCACCTTGATGTCCAATCAATGACAAGTCACCAAATCATGTCATCATCATTGAGGCTCAATATCCAATCAGCACTTTTTATCGCTGTTACCGAGAGCATCTTTCTACTATATGACCTTCATCTAATAGGTAACAACTTTTTTCGGACAACTAATGCATTTTTCATTTTCAATCCAGCATGACCGACAATGTACAGTAAAACTTGCACACAGAAACCGTCGGTTTTTGGCCATATCAATCGGAATGGTGTAAATAAGCGAACTTTTATTGTATCACATCGACTTTCTGCTTTTTCGGTGAAATAATATAAAAATCACACCTTTTTGAAGACAATTCATCATTCGCTCAGGACCGTCTCAACCGTTGAGTTCAATCCGAAAGTCACTGGAGCGAATTAATTAAGGCATCTCAAAATATGAAGGTAAAGTAATCAAATCATCTCTTAGTGCAGTCATAAAGTGCAACTGATTCGATTTGATCAATTAATTTCAGGTGTTCGTAGTGTTGTCCATGGCTTTGGCCTTTGCTTCCTGTGTGGCAGTTGACGATTCCTCCAAGAAGGACAAACGAGGCCTCTGGAAACTGGGATACGGTCAGGATTCCCATGGATTTGAAGACCATCATCACGAAGTCAAGCACCAGATCACCACCATCACCAAGAACGTTCCAGTTCCGTATCCAGTTGAGATCGAGAAGCACGTGCCAGTTGAAGTGAATGTTCCATACCCGGTGCATGTTGAGAAGAAGGTTCCAGTCTACGTGGAAAAGAAAGTACCAGTCTATGTAGAGAAAAAGGTTCCAGTCCACGTTGACCGACCAGTCCCATACCCAGTGGAAGTCAAGGTCCCAGTTGTCCACAAGGAATACGTCGAAGTGCCAAAACCGTACGCAGTTCATGTTGAGAAGCCCGTTCCAGTGTACGTCCACAAGCCGGTTTACATCGAGAAGCACGTTCCAGTGACCGTGCACATCAAGGAGCACAAGAAGAAGCACTGGGGACTGTTCTGAGCGATGATTTGTTTGTGAGTGGATAATTGTGAATAAATGTGATTTAATAAGTACCTAATTAAATTTATGAACTAGCAACAACTCCATTTACATGGGACACATTGTATTAGGTAAATTTTATTCCTCTGTGTAATTGAAAGGTCTAATTGATAACATTTGACTAAACATTCTTGATCAGCGTACCGCACACGGTAAAAACACCCTAAATAGAGCCACTCCATAGAAACAATCATGCCACAATAAGAAAGCCGGCAATCGAGGAAACGTAAAATGAAACAAAAACCCAGGGGAGAATTGTTTAGGAAAACACAAATAAAACAAAACACAAAGCGCCGCAACTCAGGATGGCACCTTGAGGAGGAGAAATTATTAGAATATATTAGGTAACGTGCTGTACCTACTTTTCCTCGTTCGCATTGAGGCCATGCTTCTCGACTTTCTTCGGACCTTCTGATCCTCCTGTTGCATTCTGATGGCAGCAGACGACGGCGACGTGCATTTTCAACTTTCCCATTCATTCACATTTTTTTTTTGCTTCTTCAACTTGAAATTGTTTGATGCTGGTAGGAGTTTTGTGTATATTATTGAGTACAAATGAGGCAGCTGAGTCCCCGTACTTTTAATAATAGAGCTCCCTCTCACTCGTGCCGCCATCATCGTCTTCGGCACCAGCTAAGTCAGCCGGCATCGACGGGCTCAGCTGTCGATCGTGCTGTGTGTTGACTGTTCGTCTGTCTGGTGGTTCGAATCTATTGTGGATGGGCCCTTTTTGCCCTCCGAAAACATGACACGAATAAATTGAGCCAAGCGAAAGGTATTCCCTTCTCCGAATATTAATGCGTTTGTCAATTATGAGGTTCAATTGATTTATTACGATACGCGGCCACACCCCGCATGGCTCCGGTTCCTGCTGGATGCCGCGCTGGGTTGGTAGATGACTTAATCGGAATGTAATTTGCCTAGATTCGGAATTTGTGGCCGCTAATTTGATGGGATCAATTCGTGTGCAGATGCTATGGGTGATGCGTGTCTAATTTGAAGTGGATGCGGATGAAGAATTCGAATGATGATATGGTGCTACTATTATCATTTTGGAAAGTTAGACTCATCTGTATTTCGATGAGGGTGCATATTGATGTTTATTAGCTAACACACGAATATCTAATTAAAATTAGCATGCGAGGAAGATCGTTGCCTACAACGGCAACTGAACATAATAATTTGAATCGATGTGTAAGAACATCAAACAACAATCTTTGGTGCACTCTGATTAGCAGTTCGGCGAAATTTTTTTTCCAAAGTTATTAGTATTCCATCATATACTGAGGCAGTCAAAAGAAAAAGGTAAACATTCTTTATAAGGTGCCATCGAGATCATCAGAATGAACAATACACGGGATGAGAAAGAGGCGATGTACAAAAACGGATGCATCCATCGTGTTATGCTACGCTATGCGCTTTCTTTAAGTACCGTAAAACGGGGGCAACATGGTCACAAGGGTAAAATTGATCGGATTGCGTTTTTAAATCATACGTAGAAAATTTTCGCTAGGAGAAATCTTTATTGCAATTAATTATGAGACTTAATTTTGATTTATTTGCATGAACTTCAGTCTTATTTAACTGACGAGCATTTAAACAAACTGTCATAGGGTTGCAACGATTGTTTTCATTAACTTAAAGTGGATTTTTTCACGGAACTAATAGTCAATGAATCTGAAATATTTAAAGAAAAATGGTTTTATGGTTTAGAAACAGATTTCAATATTGGGAAATCAATGGTTATCTGTGGAATTTACAGGTATATTTTTGCAATTTCCGGCGCAACTGTGCATTGTGAGAATTAATCATTTTGTTTTGCTTCTGCATTCTTGTTCTATCAGATGTCACTGCTGTTGTTTGTGGTGACATTTATCGGAAACTACACACAATCTGTTTTCCTATAATTATTCACAGAGGATACTGCAATGCAAAACATGTCTGGTACCTCTTTATATGCATTTAGATTATTATTCGAAGTCCCTCCTTTTTTACACATTCTGCACACAAAATAGCTCACCCCTCACAGAACACATCTTGACAGAGGACCACCAACTATCGACGGAGGACATCACGATTCTACGAACAGTATCTACACCATGAAAACTGGATGTTGCAGAGAGACTCGAGATCAGCAAACAACGGAATTCAACTTTACTCAACAGGGATCAAGGAAACGGACACACATGGCTTTTCAAGTTACTACCTAGGACACATCAACGAGGAAGCAGTGGAGTACCTTCTCCTACAGAAAATAAAATTTAAGTTTACTTAGCTTTTAAGTGAAAAAGTACCTGTGTTAATATACATTCGGTAAAATGCGATGTTTTTCTTCAGTCGAGTATTAGTACAAGACACTGAAGAAGTCTGCACATTTTAGACGAAATACGCGTATCTGTCAAGGATAAGCAAATAAGGCAGTGGAATTAAATGGAAATTACTAATCTCTCTCTCTCTCTCTTTATACAAGTATTCCACTAAGACGTTCACATTTATCAGGATTCAAAAATGTACTAAAAATAATCATGCAGAATCGGTGTTCCCCCATGTTTGTCTTTTTCATACGAGTGTCACCTAGAGATCAAGAGCACATTGCTCTTCAAACCTTGTGTTCACAATCCCTACCCTGCCATCCATTTGTTGCAATTTGTTACCCCTAACCTCGAGATAGCGGCCCCCAATTTACTAACGTTTGTTTTAAGAAATTTTGTTACCTAAAAAATTAATATCGGCTCCGCAAACCTACAGCAAATGAGCCTGGAGAAATAAATGAATTATTGAAAAAAAAAAAATCATGCAGAACTTCTACTCGAAATACCATTAGTTTATTAATTTCGTTTAATGTAAAAGTTTGTTTACATTACAAAGTGATCAATTTTCCCCCCGCATTACGGTACGCTGCTCACTATACTTAGATACATTGGACTGCCTCGGTTTCCAGCACTCTCTAATGCAGCCTATATTTGTTGTTGGCAGTGAGAATCGTGGCGTTTATGCTCGATTGGCCGGTAACAATAAGAGCACAGTACCAGCCAACAACGGCCGTGGAGTCAACCGGAATCGTCATCAACGCCGACAACGACTACCGGCAATGTGATGGCGGAAGGTCCTCTCATGTATCGTCGTGACCGGTCGAGAGGAGTTTTGTGTTTATTTTTTATTTTTTTATTTGTAGGTGCTAGAACGTTCACAGTGGGTGAAATGTATTGAAAGTGACGAAAAGATTGCTGTCAATAGGATTGGACCAACGGTCGCTTGATTGTTTAGAAAATGCAAGTGAAATTTCATCACCAATATGAATAAATGGACAATAACTAAGAAGCAAGTTAAATTCTCACAATATACTCGAGCCATCTGGGGAATGTAAGATTTTTTTGCATTTTTGAATAAAATATGGCCTAAATCTTTAAGGAATCCTGACAAATATAGATTCTGTAATGTGGTTGTAGGAAGGCTTACCAAATAATTAATGAATCTTAGCTAATTTTTTGGAGTATTTTTTATCCCCAAAATCAAAATACCTATAACAAAAAGCTGCTGAAATAACTATCATTACATTTCTCCTCCTTTGATCCTATCCATAGACAATGTACTCCTCTTATCTCGGGTAAGCTGCGAGTGTTTGGCCCAACTCCGACAAGACATATAGCGAAATTGTTTATTATCGGGGTTAACACCAGTTCCAACCCAGTGCGAAACCGAACTTTTTGTCAGTGTGAACCTAAACCTGAGCTAGGTTTTAAAAACAAGCGAGCAAACTGACGTTTGTCAGAAAACAAGCAGACCCAATCTTGATACCCGATCCAGATTGGTACTGAATAATAAACGAATTCGCTAATAGAAATAAGTGAATTTTGTTACAAACAATGAACAATGAATTATTTACTCTGAAAAGCTAACGCAACTGTGTCTTCCAAATAAACGAAATACATTAAATAAAAATATGTACAATTTTTTAAAACTTTGTAGAAATTTTGAAAAACTTTAAGAAATTTGACAAATTGGGGGGTATTTCGATGCAGCTCAGGAATTTTATTTTACTTCAGGACTTCGAAGAACTTCAGGCACTTTATAGATGTTCAGGTAACTTTGCAGAAATTCTGAGAACTTTATTTGAGCTACAGAGAACTTCGTGGAAATTAAGGGAACTTTGTAAAAGTTGGGAAAAATTTGTGGAACCTGGAACTTTGTACAAGTCTGGGAAAATTCAAATATGTTAAGGGAACTTTTTTTGTTACAGGGATTTTTGGAAAAGATTGGAGGTCTTCTTTTAACTTCATGCAACATCGTTGAAGTTTAATGGACTTGGAATAGGTTAGGGAATGCCGTGGCAATTCAGAAACATCGCAGAATTTCAAGAAACTTCGCTGAAAAATCAGAAATTCGTGATACTTCGTGAAAGAAACTTCATAGAAGTGCAGGGAATTTTGTAACAATTCAGAGAACCTCTAAGAAATTCGGTAAACTTTGTTAAAGCTCTGTAAATTTGGTAGAAGTTCAAGGAACTCCATTGAAGTTCAGGAAATTTTGTAAAAGATTAGAAAACTTATTAGTAACTCAGGGCCTTTTGTATCAGTTTAGGGAACTTCGTAGCAGTTTGTCAGAGAACTTACTTTAAAATAATTTAATAAACTTCCTGGAAGATTTGGTAATTTCAATAAATTTCAAGGAACTGTTCAGCTGATCAGAAGTTTTCGTAGAAATCGTTCAGTGTCATCCCAGAAGTTCGAAGAAGTTAAGAGATATTCTGATATCATGCTAAAATTAAAACTATTGGAACTCAGAATAAGCTCAAAGGATTGGTAGGAATTAAAAAAGATCGTTTGCGTTAAAGAAACTTTATAGGCGTTATGGGAACCTGGGAATTGATGTGTGTTGTGAATAGCTTTTCAGTCTCGACAAAATCAAAATACTGCTATTTAATTTTTTGTCCACCGTTTTGGTCCGTTTAAGACCTTCTACAGGGACTCTAAAATTGTTTATTAACATTTTAGTTGGTTGAAAATGTGTTTTAATAATTGTGTTATTTCTACCAATAATTACAGTTTTCTCGTCTTGTGTGGTTCTGTGGAACCTGGAAATGTCCAGGACAAAAAATAAAATAGCTGTATTTTGATTTTGTCGAGACTGAAAAGCCATTCACATTACACAGTAATAGGAACCTTCATAGAGATTCAAAGATCTATGTTGGTACACACGGATTTACCATAAGATATCAATAAAGTCCTCTGGATATTTCATAAGGCGTTATTGATATTCTGAAGATCAGTAACTATTTAAAAATTCAAATATTCTTCCAAGACGGCAGGTTGTTTGGGAATTATTTGATGGTAGGTTTCTAAATATTTTCCAAGCCATATTGTTCTGAAGATCTTCGGCTGTTCAAAAATTAAAGTGAGTCTCTTAAATATTCTCCTTAGACAGCAGTTTGATAAGGGAGTACTGAATAGATCTCAAACTGAACGAAGATTTCAGTAATGTCCCCTGGATATTTGTTCAACACTTCAGGATGATCATGTATTCTTCTGCAAATCTTCAAGTATTCATAAATTCAAATGACAGCGCACAGATATTTTCACAAGAAAGCAGGTTGATTTTTAAGTATTCAAATGATTGCCAGCTACTGAAGATTTCATTAAGTCCTGTGCATTGTCATGGTCGATGCAGTATTATCATAGAGGTAACTCTAAGACCACTGGGTCCCGAAGAAAATCATTATTATTTTTGGCTCACTCAGTACCAGAACAACGGTCCCAAGCAGTCCCAAGCTATTTCACTCACCCCTGCATGTTCTGCATGAATCCACACACCCCTGATGTTATCTGTCAAACTTTCATAGCGAATCAAAACAAACATAGTGTAGTAATAGAATTTCAACTAGAATAGGGTACGTTAATCGTTTGCTTGGGACCAATAGGCTACTAAAGTGGTGAGCCAATTTAAAATCGTTAGTTTCGTATTGATTGTTGGTATTATTCTCAAAAAAAAAAAATTAAGAAAGAGCGAAGATCAACATCTGTATTTCTATAACAAAAACAGCTTAAAATATATAAAAAAAATCAATGCCATTTTGAATCCCTGAATGTCCCAGCATTCACATAGAGATTCTTTGGTTTCGAAGTTCGACGTTCCGCCCTAAAGTACACAAAGAGAAGGCAACCATCACTGAGAAACTTTATGTGTCTCTCCTCTCCGTACAGTTGCTCTGCGTCTTAGGATGGGTACTGTACTGGAAAGAGTGGCTGCGTTTCTGTTGTAGTACGCTGATTAAATCATCACTTTATGCCTTATTTCAGACGAAGTATTATTATTATTTAGCTTTATTTAGGAGGCTTTCAGCCTTAGGCTGGTTCGCCTCCATCAGACGAAGTATATGTATAATGTATTTTGTGATCTACGTGGTGCATTTTCACATAAATTTTACAGATGGAAAATTTAAAAATAACCCTCCTTCACCAGATTTATTTCTGACAGACAAGTAATTAATTCTAACAAACATCTTCTCACAAATCGGTCGATCAACAACATTGGGATTTTCGAACATTTAAATTTTCTTTCGAAGTATCAAGTTGAAAAGAAAGAACAGTCAAAAATTGATTGGCTCAAATTTTGTGAATTGTTTTTAATCGTGCATTTAAAAAACCGCCTCTATTTTGTTTTTGCCATTTTCCATTCAGTTGTCAAAATGGCGTCAAACAGCGTATCCAAATTTTGCTCCAAATTATTCCCAGAGCAGATTGATTGCGTCAGAAATTTGATTGCGTTATAATGAACGATGAAATATACGTCAAGATGAATCTCAAGCAGCTCCCAGGTCAAAAGCTTACACGGCTACCGAAAAAGGAAGGGTTCAAGATAATTTTAAGCAGAAAAAGTTCTCAAAGTTCCCGAAAAAAAACTTGCTTTGGCAGGCGAATTGCACCTGTAAGCTGAAAATTGACATTTTCGTGACAACTGGCTTATTGTCAACCAAGATATTACGAAAAGAAATGTTTGCAAAAACGATTGTTGTCTTTTTTGAAGAAACACAGTTGTTCCGAGCTGTTTTGGCCAAACCTCGCTTCCTGTCACTACGGGAAAATGGGTCAGGACAAAAACCCTTCAAACTCCCTGGAGCTGCACGCAATTGAAAAATATTGGGCAATCGTTAAGCGGAGCCTCAAGAAAACTTAGAGAACAGTTGGAAATGAGAAACAGTTCAAAGCAAATTGGCTTCCTGCATCAAATAAGGTTGATACAACAGCGGTACAAAATATTATGGAAAGAGTGAAACGTATATCCCGGCAGTTTGCTGAAAATTCGGAAGCCTAATCAAATCTTCTTTCTTCTTTCCTTTATTTAACGTCTGTCTCTGTTCCGCAATCTAGTGCCATTCACCGACGGACATCGATAGACATCCATTGATCGTAACATTCATTGATGCCAATCGAATTTGCAGGAAGACAGCTTCAACACCTGCGTAGGCTATCGTACTCTTTCAACATACATGGGCCGGGACCAACGGCTTTACTTCCCTTCCGAAGGAAGACGTGACTCAGAAAAATCGCACCGAACTCGGCTGGGATTAAACCCAGACCCATTGGGGTGAGAAAGCAGTCACGTTTACCACTACACTACCGGTGCAGGCTAGCCTAATAAAATATTTTTCCTGTATTTTGAAGTCATTGAACTTAAAAAACAAGTTTGATCATTTTTTTTTCCTTTGATTTGTTTTCCGTCGATCTTGTTTTCCATGCTGAGAACCAATGCTACCGACGCCAGGGAGGCAGCTTGCACACCTGGACCCTACCTATCGACCCATCAACTCATGAACCGGATCGGAACCGGACGTGATCAGAGATGTTATGCCTCAGAACATCCCGGCGGTGTCGACTGGGATTAAACCCAGGCCTGCTGGGGTGAGAGGTAATCACGCTTACCACTACACCACCGGCGCCGCTAAAGTTTGATCATGTATACAACAACATAATCAGTGTTCACTTAATAATGACTGACCATTTTCCACCCTTTAAGTGTAAATTCACCAAATGAAACACAGCCTAAGCCTGTGGAATCACTCGCCGAGTTAAATTAGACTCGTGGTTAAAAGTGACATTACGAAAGTTATTTTCTATGTTCGAAAATCCCTGTGTTATCGATCGACTCATTTTCGAACAGAAGTCAAGAACGATTGTCAAAATTTAACTTCTTGGCGGTCAGAAAAAACCACGATCGGATGCAGGATTAATCGATAGCTTTCCATCTGTAAAATTTTGACCAAAAGTTGAAATATCCGTCAAATGGTTCATAGCCTAAGAGCAATGAAATTTACATGACAAGTTTGATTACGTTTCATCCTTCATGTCAAACATCCCAAGTAACATTTTAAGTTTTATGAAATACTACAAAGTTACTATAAAACAACATTCATAAAACCCTGGTAAAGATTGCTTTGCCATTGATGCATCCACCAAAACCTCATTGATGCTAGAATCTGTCTAGTTGGCACACCCTGGAAAAGGTTCTGAAGGGTATATTTGCGAAGCTATTCAAGATTGATTTACTGTAAAATGGTTGTGCGATGAACGCATTGAGATCCATTTCAAACCCGTATTTAAGCTACAATAAAAGCTATTTGGCAACAATTAAAACCATTATAAGAGCCATTTACCCTAGCTGCTTGCTAAGTTCACAAGGAAAACAACAATCAAGATGAAAATTGATTTATAAATACCATCCGATCTTATCAAAATAATTAAAATAAAAACTGATCGTATAAAAATCCTGCCGAATTTCAAACATTATAAAATAGTTCTCATGAATGGCCTAGTTTTAAGTGTCATATAAAAAAACATCGAAAAACTTGAGCCCACCCACGGAAAACATCGATTTTACTAATTATTTTACATTAGGAAAAAAAAAAAAAAAACATTCTTCAGATCGATCATTAACCTTAGCCGAGATTTTTATTTCTTCATGATTTTTGCATTCTAAATATTTTCTTATTGCTAAAATAACTCAAATAAAGTTATATCCAAGGAAACATAGATTGAAAATCGAAAATTGTAAAAAACAAACAAAATAATTGTAACATGGCGGAGGCGTAAAAGTTGATTTTCATGGGCTATTTGTGAAAAAGTTATTTTGCTTTCAAGAAATCCTTATCAAATTCATGAGGTTTTGAAATATCTTTTACAAAGAAAACGTCAAAGTTTGTTTATCTTTCGATAGTTGCGCTGTGCGATTAAGCATTCTTCCAGGCAATTCTCACCCGATGGCTTGGAAGCAGTTACACAGAAAGTGTTCACAACATTTCGCCTTTCGCACAGCTGTAACCTCGATCATTCCCGAAAAGATCCTCTTCTTCCGGATGGTTCTGGAAGTGCACCACCAAACGATGCAGGAATGTACGGTTGAATGATTTTTTCCAAGTGATTCACCGAATAAAATCGCAGCTATGGATTGGAAACCAACTAGTGTCCGCTAACTGACAGTTTCAGTGGTTTGCTGTCGGTACTGACGCAAGTTATTCCGATCTTCATCTATTCGCAAGGTCTGGAGAAGGCTGGTCTGTTTTCAGGCTGTTTTGAGAATGTTTTATGAATTTGAGGACCACGCTCACTATTCTCCACCAGATGGTACCCGTTCCGCCGGACGTGCTGGTTCTTCTAAAGAACTAAATTTTATTGAAATTGACTTCCCTTCGGTCGTTAGCGGCGCTTGAATTTTTCCTACAACTTCGTTTATCCTTCGAGATATCCTTGTCATAAATTTGGTTTTTATTCACTATGAGGATCCATCCTTAAAGTTCAATTAGTAAACAGAGGAGATTTTATGATACACTTTTAAAAGCCTAAAAGGCAACAATACATGAATTTTACTCTCATTTAAAACCGAATGGTTTTATGATTGATTTTAAAATGAAAGAACAGGTTTATAGAGTATTTTATCAAGGCATTAATAAAAAATTGCGAATGATGCTTATGATTGATTTATAGAACAGCTTTATGGTGGAATTGAGAACTACTTTAAATTTAATTTTAAAACAAGACAGTTTTTGACTTCTCGCCAGACTGTAAAAGGTTTTTAAAACAGCGAAAAGGTAAACTACTAAGCAGGAACGTTATACATTGTGAAATGCTGTATTTAAACTAAATGGATTATTCATTGCTATAAATCAGAGTGGATGCCAAATGATTGCAGAATTGTTACTTGGGATGCATTCCGTCACGTGAAAATAAGTTTTTTTTTCTAAGTGTGTGACTTTAGTAATTTAACCAGGCTTTGATCCAAGCCCAATGTGCGCTGTGCTTTATGGCACGGCGGAGAACAGAAATGAGTCTAGAATAGAGCATTAAAAATTTTATTCAACATAATTCGATACGGGATCAAAAGTGGAACGAATGCAGCATGGCAAGCCAAGCGGAGGAGAGGTCAGATGAGTGAGTGCATTTCTATCAACGAGTCGCAACATACATCCGTAACATCCGAGAGTTACTGCTGGTGCTGTTGCTGATGGTGATGATGATGATTATGATTTTATGAGCTCATATGGTTAGTGTAATGTGCTTCTATCGTTGGTAATACTGTCTGACTGCCAGCAACCAACGATAGGAGGAGTGAGTCGAGACATTAGGAAAACGATCCCTCTGTTTAGCATCGCTCCCCACTTGGGGATAATGTTCGAGTTGGGGATATGTTTTTGTTTTGACGCAAATAGTGGAAAAACGGTGCGGTAGTTTATACGATTATGATTAATTGAGTTTTTTCCCTTCATCAGTCAACCGTCAGTGGACGAAAAAAAAAGACGAAAAGTTACTTTACACAAATATTTACACAGAACGATGAGTATATTTACTTGCCGCTTTTTGGGGAGATTAGCAGGAGCTTCAAACAGGAATGAATCTGAAGCACGGATTTTCATCGCCCCGTGCCGGTGCATACCAACTGGCTTTACTGCTCGGAAAATATTTGTTTGAAAAGTGCTTGAGGCATTTTGTTTTGAAAATAATTTTATTTTCTTTCATAACACTGACTGTCGGTCTGTCAGGCATTCATCAGGCGTTTCGGTATTACAACTCTCGTTAAAATTTGTTTTACGAGCGCATCATAAATAGAAGATTTATATTCAAACCACGGTTGATCAAATTGCTCCGATGAACGATGACGGACGGATGGAAGGTGCACCGGTTAAGGTATCAAATGCTACACCGCGACTGTCCATTTTATCTGCCACCGAAAATCTTTACGCTTCGTGAAAGTAGCAACGGTAACTGCAACAGCAAACAGGCAGCAGCTTCAGTTACCTACCTATCCAGCGCACATTCCACCGGCGACCACTTGGGGATGCACTTGAGTAAGTAGTGGTGGCTACCTTTAGGCTGAATCCGTTCGATGGTTGGTTGGACAAGTTGAGGATCATCTTTCAGATTTCCTGGATTTGATCTGAAGACGGCCGGGTGATGATACGGTGACTCAGAAAGTGGACAACGCAGTTTATGATGCATGTTTGCTTGCCACACGCAGCACCAGCAGCAGAGCCATCGGAACAGTTATAACTGTCAGGGGCATTTTTGTTTTGGGTTAAACACTGAACAGATAGAGATCTCATCTTAGCAAGTCGTCACGTGAATACCCATATCGACTTTCTTTTTGAGAGCTTGGTTCAGGAAATAAAAGATGGACATCGAGCAGAAATCCTCCAATTTCAGCAAGCGGAGATATTTTGTAGCCCGGATACGGATTTATTGTAAAGTCAGATTAATTAAGCAGCTCAGTGCGGATGTTAATTGATAGCTTTTCAACGACAAAATCGAAATAAGTTGCTACAACGTTTTGATTACATTAATAATAAAATGTCTTACTGGTAAATTTCAAATAATGATTTAAGTAAACAAAAAACGCCACACCGGGGGTGAAGTGGTAAGCGTGATTACTGCTCACCCCAGCAGGCCTAGGCTCAATCCCAGTCGGCGCCGCCGGGATGTTCTGAGGCATAACATCTCTGATCAAGGGAAGTAAAGCCGTTGGTCCCCGGTCTATGAGTTGATGGGTCGATTGGTACGGTCCAGGTGTGGGAGCTGTGTCCCTGGCGTCGGTAACATTGGTGCTCAGCATGGAGAACAAGATCGACGGAATACAAATCAAGGGAAAAATGGTAGGCAAAAAACACTTCATATTGCACTTAAATTAAGTTTGAAAGTTTATTGATCCAATATAAAAAAGAAAAGAGTGCATTCGATGAAAATGGCACACACATAAACAGCTATAACGTACAGTTGGTTAATTACGAGAAGTAGTCAATAGAACAACACAAATTTCAAAAGTGTTCAGTTCCCTCTAGATGGGTTCAGCGATAAATAAGTTATTTCCGCTGTCGAATGTTTTGATGATGATGCTGCGGTTTGATTATTGGTGCAAATTTCAGACAAATATACTAAAATTAGAATAAATTCCTCTTTGAATACTTCGAGGAACATGAAAAACGGGAAGAAGAGATAGCGGTTTGGGTTTTTTGAGCAAAAATGGGCATTTTTAGAGCACTTACAACTTTTTAGGACTTTGAAATATTTTCCAAATTCAAACAAAAAAGTTACGGTAAATGAACGGTTTAAGGGATACTAATATCATCTACAATAATGAGAGAGAGAGAGAAGGATTAGTAATTTCCATTTAATTCCACTACCTTATTTGCTTATCCTTGACAGATACGCGTATTTCGTCTACAATGTGCAGACTTCTTCAGTGTCTTGTACTAATACTCGACTGTCGAGTATTAGTACAAGACACTGAAGAAGTATTAGTACAAGACACTGAAGAAGCCTGCACATTGTAGACAAAATACGCGTATCTGTCAAGGATAAGCAAATACGGCAGTGGAATTAAATGGAAATTACTAATCCTTCTCTCTCTCATTATACAGGTATTCCACTAAGACGCTCACATTCATCAGGAATCATCTACAATGTTTTCATAAATGTTCATCGATGTTAACAAGACATGAAAAAAAAAGTAAAAAGATTGACTGCTTAGGCAGTGAATGATGAGGCATATGGCAGTTCATATTCATATGACAATGACTCATTGAAGCTGACTGTTTTGAGCACTGGAGAGAACGATCGACAAAATGTACATTGGATGTGGGATTTGTGTGTGATCATTTCGTCCACTATCGGTGATCGATGGACGGAGGCTGCTTGCGTATGGGCACTAGACTGATGCAAAATTTGAAATTTTCGTTCCACAGAGCTCAAACGGTTCCAAATTGGGCTCTGATTAGCCTCCCAAAATTTGAACTCATTTAGTAAAAAGTAGAAGGGTCTGTGCCTAGGGGCACGAATGGGAGCTTGACGTAGGACCGCTAGGGCACGGAACAAATGTGAAGTTTTATTTAATTAGTTCTTTTAATTGGTCGATCATCTATTACCTTAACTCTTTCCGTTTTTGATTTGTAGGCGAACCAAATTTGTAGTGTTTTTTTTTTTTCAAAGAGAAAATTGATGAAAAGAATCAATCAAAATCATTTTTACAACTCTGGAGAGCATTTTGTGTGGTCGTTGGGGGCATGTTATTCTGAATATGGACCAACAGGCAGATAAATTCTATTCTATTTTACTGTAATAAGCTTGGCTCAGAAAAGGGCCGATTTGCTGTCAAAGCTGGTGCCAATTTTGGTGATAATTTAACGAAACTCCGAAACAGTACAGAGTTCGTCTGTCGCTTCAAAGCATAGACGTCATCGATGGCCCCTTACGCTTGGCGTGTTCAGTATAGGTGACAGCATCACGGATCACATTTTCCAAGAACACCTTCAGCACACCTCATGTTTTCTCGTAGATCAGACCGGAGACACGTTTGATACCGCCACGGCGAGCCAGACGACTGCTTTTGCTGCTTCTGCTGCCTGCTCATAACGGCGTCCGAAACGAAAATGAGTTGAGGCTAGACAGTAGCGTTGTTTTATATCTTTTCAGGTTAAAGCAGAACGATGTGCAACCAAGTGGTACTCGATTATGACGACTGCGTTTGGAAACAACGATTATTTCATGAAAACAGTGAAACAATTATCACTGTTTATTTGTACTTTGAATAATGCTTGACATTACCACTTTTTCAATAGTTTCTTGTTGAAAATCTTCAGTTGGAAGCATTACGTAGACATATTTCTCATCGATTGGCGATAAAATTATTGAAATTGATCCAGGGGCAGCTGAGGTATTAATGTTCAAAATGTTTCATAATTTTGTTCCGTGTTCCATTTTCGGTTTTCACAAAGTGTATCCCAGTATTGAAATTAAAGACGTAGTCCTATGTCAAAAACTGACTTGGCACAAACCATTTGAAGTTTATATGGAAACAATTACCTGGATCATAGACTACATGCTTTCCGACAAGGCTTTGGTTCAGGAACATACTTTGCTTCTTTGGGCCAGGTTCTTGATGAAGCTCTAAGAGACAACCAACATGTCGACGTTGCCATTCTAGATCTCTCCAAAGCATATAATCGTGCTTGAACTCCCGGAGTACTAAAGATGCTGAGAGAATGGAGCCTGTCTGGTCACATTCTTCGCTCCATCCAAAACTTTCTTATCAATAGAACGTTCCAGGTGACCATAGGAAACACGAAAAGTAAAAAAGTTCCTCAGGAAACGAGTGTGCCACAAGGCTCCGTTCTGGCCGTCACATTACTCTTAGTGGCTATGAATGGAGTATTTGATTGCCTTCCAAGCGGTGTCTGCATTTTTGAATATGCGGACAAAATCCTACTGGTTGTTGCTGGAAAATACCCCAAAAAAAATCCAGAGAAAACTTCAGACGTCAACAAATGCTGTTGCCAAATGGGCCGAAAATTCTGGGTCTCCGTTAATCAGAGTGGAATAACCCACCGTCCTGGAAGTGGTCCATTTCGATTGACGGGGAGGAAATACCCTATGAAAAGCAATGTCGAGTGCTCGGTGTTCTCCTCGATCGCCGCCTAAGTTTTAAACCACATTTCACAGTAGTTAGAGAGAACTGCCAGTCCCGGATTCAGCTCTTGCGGGTTGCCATCAATGTAATAACCGACCCATTGCACTTCGAATCACCAACAGCCGTAGTAACAAGCAGGCTTCTCTACGGGATCGAAATCACATGCCATGTGGCCGACTTGATGGTCGCAATGCTGGGACCGATCTACAACCGGTGTATCAGGACCGTATCAAGGCTACTCCCATCCACTCCAGAAAAAATTGCTTGCATCGAAACCTACGTGTTCCAAAGCAGTTAGCTTTCTTGAACGCACCATCGGTGAGAATGAGGAAGTGTTCCTCCTCACGGATGTGACTATGGCATGACCAGACACTCCCGGGTAACTAGCTCAGTAGCATGAGACCCCTGAACTGTGTCGCAGGGCCGGCATGTTACTGGGTATTCGGAGGGGCTACGCGCACAAAGTATGAAAACAGGAATATTTACATTTTCTACAACATTTATTGCCCTATTCTGTGGCGTGTGGGTGTTGGTTTTAACAAATATGTGGCGTGTATGCGAGGGTTTAGCACATTTAGTACTATACTCACTGCTGCAGCGGGAACTCCTACGGTGTCGTGACGCTGGCGTTGGCCCACACGGCTGCTCTTGCACTACAGTGTGGCCGGAAACTTGCGGCGTGGGCTGCAGACAGTGTTGTTGCAGCTTTAGGAGAATGGCGGATCTGGTGGGGTTCATCAGCCACATACGGCTCAGCAGGTGTCGCTGGCTCGTTTGGCTGGCAGGCGTCTTCCGTCGTTGACGGCATTGGCTGACCGCCTGAGGGAATCGTCCCTGATGGACGATCTAGGATCATTCGCAATTAGGCTCGGGAGCCATCTTGACTTCCGAGCCGAGCCGTGTAAGACCGTTTTATTTTATGGTACGAGGTCCTATTGTAGGGTATATTTCCGTAAGGTTGGCTGATAGCAATAATTTAATACTATTTACCTGAACGGAGGAAGTCCTTCCATCCCGAGCCCTTAAAAGGAGGGGGGGGTATAAACCATTTCACTGCACTTCACTATGGTCTTGTTCACACGGACGCCTGTTTACTTCTGCCTAATTTTCCATATCTAAGATCTCTCTCTTCAATCAATTTTGCCAATCCTCTTTTCAGCATATGCGCATCCATATTTTCCTCCCTTCAGTATGCTTTGAGTTTTTTGGCAGCGGCACAAGCCCTCTCGCTCTTGTGTGTGTCTACTGTTTTAGGTTTAACAAAACGTGAATTTTCCCAACCAACAATAACTCATACAGACGAAAATCCACGGATTGTAACCAACTGGTTACACGGAGGCGAACAAACTCCTTCAATATCTGACCAATCAAGAGCTCCCTCCAGTTTCTGAGGCTCACTGGGTAGGAGACAAAGATTGGAACTCTTCTCAATTGAAAATCGACTGGACAATGAGAAGGAACTTCAGAGCTGGAGAAAACTCTATTCATCTTCACACAGCATACCTACAATTCATTTCTACCAAACTTGCCAATCTCCAACTCATATTCACCGACGGCTTTAAAGCACTTAGTCACGAGGGAATTGGGGTTACCGGTCTCAATATAACTTACTTTCATCGCCTACCTGATACCTGTTCCGTGTTCACAGCCGAAGCTGTCGCCATATTTTTAGCTACCTCTGGAGCTTCATCGTGTCCTACGGCAATCCTCTACGACTCAACAAGTGTACTTTCGGCCACCCACGATTATTCCATAGTACCAGACAGGCACAAACGATGCGATATGAGGATCATCGACGTCTGTATGGTATCCACGCTGGAGTGCGAGACGTTCTAAGTAACGATCCTTCATACGAATCTGTCTTGCTGTGCTTCCTGAAAGACACCGAAATCTACAAACAAATTTGAAAAACTTATCTTCTGTCCACCGACATACATACATATACAATATACATTGTATAATATGCCATGAACTAACAACTGAAACTATTTATTATTCAATTATCAAGGAGGGCCTCAGTGGATCTTTCAAATGCCCTCTCCATGTTATCATTAAACGGGAGATGAACCAGCCTGCGGTTGAAAATCTCGATAATAACTGAATAATAATGCTACCTCAAAATTGATGGAAATTCAGATGGGACTGATTTGCGGTTACCGGTAGTTGTAAAGTTACGTTTTATTTCCAATTGATTATGATTTTACATTGTTCCATTGATTCGTTTCCATTGATTTAGCCTGTAGGGCTCTCCATTTTTGTTTAATTAGTTATTCTAATTTACGTGTTTTCGATTTTCAAACAGTTCACAGATTACCCCTTTGGGTGCATTTCGATTGAATTGAAAAAAATATTTGATAACCTACCTAACTACTACTGTTTGATTAATGGCTTCAATGCATTATCAGTGGTATATTAGCATCGATAATGTATTAGCTTCGGATAATGAAAATAGCTTCGGAACGCTTGCGTTCTAGAAATGGGTTATTGGATCAAAGGTAGAGCTGTCTAGAAGGTGACTTCCGGATTCAAGCTTCTTTCAGTCATAGGACATGATTGAAGGGAGATTTTATCCATAATTTAACTGCCAGCCACTGGGAGTTGGATTGTAAATTTACAGGGGAAATGGCTTTAATGTTGGCCTATGGATCTAAGATTGGGCCCATCGCTAAAAATCTGCTATTTATCAATTTTATCAAGATGAACGCGTTATTGGGATGGTACTAATGGATATTTTTGGTTGCTATTGAAAATTTAGTCGATTGCTGAATTTATGTATGGGTCCAAATTCGTGGCATTTAGGCCGAAATAACATCCATTTCCCCTACAATATTACATTCACTAACTGAACATGAATCATCATAATTTTTTTTTCCTTGATTTGTTTTCCGTCGATTTTGTTTTTCTTGCTGAACACCAATGCTACCGACGCCAGGGATCCTATCTATCGCTCATCATCATGAACCGGGGACTAACGGCTTTACTTCCCTTCCGAAGGAAGGCGTGATAAGAGATGTTATACCTCAGAACATCCCGGCGGCACCAACTGGGATTGAACCCAGGCCTGCTGGGGTGAGAGGCAATCACGCTTACCACTACACCCCTGGCACCACTATCATAAAATGTACGAGGCTTTTAGAGCATAGTTAACCATAATAATGAAATTGAAAAAGTGTACGGAATTGTGGCATAATTGTCCTGATTTCCTAACCCTACAAAGAGGATCCTTCGATTTTATTATCAAGAAAATTGCAACTCTTTGTACCGCTTTATTCTGACTAACTTATTAATCCGTAATGTGTCTCCCTGAAAAGTCCTCCAACTTTTCCGAGAAAGCGCCTGTCACAAATTGGACATCATCTGCAATTATGTAGTTCATTCAATATTGATAGCCCAATTCAACGGATTGCATGAGTGCACGAAGAGCCTGGTACAAATCGTAGCCAGAGGGCAAGGGCGGGGTTAATAATAGAACAATTACGCCGTGGCTTGTCCCATTCGAGCCCAAATCAGCGTCACCACCCCACACTGGACCACCGACCGATGCGATCCAGCCAACTGGTGCGACAGTTTTCCTCCCTCGAGCGCAGAGTGCAGTACCTAGTGCGGTGGAGCTATAGCAGGGCCCAAACTGTATGTGACCACGTGCGGCCGGCCGGCGGACAACTCACCATCAACCAAATTACTGGTCCTTCTGATATTTTTCGTTTCAATTATTCATACCTCTCCTTCCATTCCATCCTGGTCATTCAGTCTCTCCGGTGCGGAGATCGGGCGAGACACACATAATCGCTTGTGAACTAACAAATAACTGGAATAATATGAAAAATAAATATTATTTCAATATTCAACAACGGCCAACTGTGCGCTCCCTTTCCGCCTCATTCTCCCACGGCTTATGTTGGTTTTCGTTTTGCCACCTCGGTCCGAGGTCCGAGGTCCGTCGTCGTCGTTGTCAGCAGAGTTGGACAGAACGGGTTGCGACTCGTGGGCGACTGGCAGATCGAACCATGACAAACCGAGTGACCACCGATGAAGGACAGAACGGTGCTGGGAAGGGTAGGGAGAGGTTGTTTTCTCGAAAGAAAAGAATAGTAAATATCGAGGTAATTGAAAGCGAATATCAACATACTCATACACATACGGCAGCACACAATCCGAGCCACTAGTGATGGGAGAGAACGAGGAAAAGCTCCGATACCCTGAGCCCTCGATTGGGGAATTGAGGTTGACAGGCCTGATTGGGATTAAGCTCGGTTTTTGGCTGTTGGGTTTTCGTGTCTCCTTTCCCTTTTTTTTCCTGGATGAGATTTTTCCCCAAGACCTCAACAGCCGGAGGTGGTGAAGCGGTGTGTGGATGTGGATGTGGTGTGGTGTGTGGCCATGCCGGACTGGCTTCAGGATCAATCGATTTCAGGCGACAATATCTGGCTCTCTTAGCGTCCAAGCCATTTGTCCATTTGCTGTCGGTTGAACTGGTGAGCTCACAATGCAACGGTACGGCAGTCGTGGGGGTGATCATGGAGTTTTCACATGTCAGCACGTTGAATAACTTTAAAACAAAACAAAATCTGCATTCGTTAATCGTTCTCCATTCGAAAGAAAGGACTTTTCCCATCATTTTAACATAATTACTTAAATCTTTCATCGATGAGTCGGACCATTTTTTTTTCGATTTTATTTTAATATAAAAATAATCAGAATAAAACGGCGCCATAGAAAGAAACGCAAAAATTTACCCATATTTTGAATGAAAAGTGTCTCCGATTAAAAATTTAAGTAATAGCAAAGACAAACAGGCATAACCCTCGCAAGTTTTCCATCGAACACGCATTTAACGATCAATTTCAATGTTTCTTAGTATGCAGTACCACCATTTGTGGCGCAAATAGTCAGTTCGCGTGTTTTTGACGTTTACATACTACCGCCATCTATTGAGCGTACTGCCCATCACAGTGTACTCAACAGATGGCTGAACTGTTTTAGCGACGATGTTTTATAGTAAAGTGATAAATACTAAATGTGTTATGTCTGTTTGAGTGGTAATCAGAGCTGGTAAATATCACGGTCGTCATTTGACCATGAGGAAACAGGTCCTCTCACTATCACGAGACGAAACTACCTTGAGCTTTCTTGGCATTATCCAATGATCAAGCACTCGTGATTATTCTCGTGGTTTTCGGTTTTGTAATCAAAATTTCAAACGGATTTAGGTTTTTCCTTAATTCACCTAAATCCGTTTGAAATTTTGATTACAAAACAGCATGTAATCGGTTGAGTGAATAAAGGGTGTCCCACATCACATTGCATCACGGAAAAAAACGTTGAAGAAAATTACCTAGTTGACCAATGCTTTTCAAACTTTCAGATAGTCCTCAAAATATAACCCATTAGTAAGCTTTTGGCATATTTATTTCATTCAACTTCAATACCATAACCGTACGCTCGCACCTTATGCTTATCTCCACTCATTAGGTTCTGTACAACATCTGGCTGCAGCTTTTTCTGTACGGAAACCCACTTTTTTCATGTCTTCCTCAGATTTGACCTCCTTGGGATACTTCCGTAGTGCCTGCTTCATAATAGCCCAGTATTTTTCGATGGGCCTGTTGGCTTCGTACCACTCCAGGACAACATTTGAATAGGGGCACGAAGCTAGATCTGGCCAGAAAATCGTAGCGCCCTCGTGTTGCTTCAACAGACGCTTCTGTAGCTCCTTGAGGTAGATCTCCCCGTGTACAGTCCCGGCAGTCACGAACGGCGCACTCAGTTTGCCACATGTGCAGATCGCTTGCCAAATCATGTATTTCTTGGCAAACTTTGCAAGTTTTTGCGTCCTTACTTCCTCCGGAACATCAAACTTGTGCTGGGTGGTGAAGAACAGTAGCCCCGGAAGCTATTGGAAGTGCGGCTTTGACTAAATCTCATCATCCATGATGAGACAATGAGGCTTCTTCAGCATCTGGGTGTACAGTTTCCGGGCTCGTGACTTTCCCACCGTATTTTGCCGTTCGTCACGATTCAACTTTTTGGCCACATCCCTGACCGAAGCATTATTGGGAGGAGATTCGGAGTAGGCCTTGCTGAGGTCGGTTGACTTTTTAAGAGCTGTCACGATTTTTTTTTTCTATTTTTCCGTGAGTATGATTATTTGATATACAAGGCATAATGATAGTGAATCCGGAATGGACTTATCGGACAATAAACTATTTTTGGTGTATTGATTTAGTCGTTTGTTGCTTGTTTGGAAGAGGAAGTGAAGTTTTTTGTGTTGATAGGGAGTAGTGTTGGACGATTGGTCAGCGTTGGATAGAGAAGAAAGGGTGAAGGGAGTTGTCGTGACCGGACTCGATTTCTGGACCATCCATTTCCAAGCGGCTTTATCTGGAACCTTCTTTCTTTTTTTTCTAGTTTTCACTAAACAGACGACTTTTTATTTTTTGCTTCCGTTCGTTACAAACTCACTCTTAAGACTCATTTATTGTGTCCTTTTTATCAACTAGCCTACTATTGATCTCTAATGAATTGTTATAACCGATATATTAGTCCTATTCTCTACATCCCTTTCCTTATCTACTCTCTATTCATATACACAATACAAGAACATGTTATTAAATTTAGATGGTTTTTGAATTGATCTGTTCGGTCTATTAGTAGGCTTCACATCACTTTCTTGAACCTCGTCTGGTAGAAAATTACTCAAACTGTGTTCAGTATTGATCAAATTATGATCTATTGGAACATCCGTACCTAATTTAATTGAAAAATTATATTAGACATGATTCTTTTTTAAAGATACCTACTTCTATATTTGTTATTGATCTATACCCAATTCATCTTGATTACTAATTCTTGAAGAATGGTGGATCATATCTGATTCTCCAACATCATCTGACTGCACTTCATAGGACGCCTGCTTGACATCTTGAATGTTTCGAGCGTACTGAATCCCACGTTCACTTCTTACAACAATTTTTCCACCTTCCCTTGTATTATCTGTATTATGTAAATCTTTCTTGAGAAAAAATGGATCTGTTTTGGTTTTCCTTCGTACAACAACAACAACTTTATCTCCAGTTTTTTATCGGAATATTTCGCTCCCCTGTGCTTGTCTGCATATTTCTTACTGTCCAACTTCGCTACTGCATATCTATCCCTTATTTCATCTCGATCTAACCTTCCAGATTCAGATTCCCAAAGAGCCGGAAAAGTTCCTCTATACTTCCATCCAACAAGAAGTTCAAATGTTGTAATCCCCAATCTTGAATGCTGTTTGACTGTATTATGTACGTGGACATAAGTTTGTAGAGCGTTCTTCCAATTTTGACCATCTTGTCTGGCCCCAGCTATTGCTTTTATTAGCCTCTGGTTTTGACGTTCAACAGCTCCGTTTGATTGAGGACTAAGAGGAATGGATTTCCTTACACTAACTCCTTTATTTTTCCAGTATTCAATAAATTCCTTACTTATAAAGGGTGGACCATTATCGCTCTGAAGCACTAGAGGTAAACCCCAGTTAAAAAATATTCTGCAGAGAGCCAGATTGGTGCTTGCTGCATCAGTCGGTTTCATTTCCACCACTGTCAAATATCTTGAGTAAGTATCAACCAAAACTAAGAACTCACAGGAACCGCACGAAGGAATATACAGGAAATTTACTTGCAAAATTTCCCACGGACCTTTTGGAAGACATCGACTAACCAGTGGTATTGGTGGGATATTTTTTGATGACGTTTCAACCTCATTACTCATAAAGGGTGATACGGTCAAAATTTGGTCAAGGGAAAACGCGTGTAAATCGGTGAAATCGTTTATTTAAAAAATCAAATTAAATTTCTTTTTCAAGTTCAATTAGTATAAAATTCAGGAAAAATATTCAGTTAGGCTTCCGCTTTTCCAAATCCGAATTGCCGGGCCTTACGCTTGACCCCTGCCATCAGATTTTGTACAGCCACCTTGTCCACCTTCTTCGCCGCAGAAAGCCAGTTTGCCTTGAACTGCTGCTCGCCCTTAGCAGTTTTTTGGTCTTCTTTAGGTTCCACTTGACAATAGCCCAGTATTTCTCAATTGGGCGGAGCTCTGGCGTGTTGGGAGGGTTCTTGTTCTTGGGAACCACCTGCACGTTGTTGGCGGCGTACCACTCCATCCCAACAAACAATTTTAGCTGCAGATCAGCTTATACAGACAAAAATTAGCTGCATAAGGCAATTTTCGGCTGTGTAAGCTAGTCTGCAGCTAAAATTGTTAGTTGGGATGGCCTTTTTACCGTAATGGCAAGATGCCAAATCCGGCCAAAACAGTACGGAACAACCGTGTTTCTTCAGGAAAGGCAGCAGACGTTTATTCAAACACTCTTTCACGTAAATTTCTTGGTTGACAGTCCCGGAAGCTATGAAAATGCTGCTTTTCAAGCCACAGGTACAGATGGCTTGCCAAACCAGATATTTCTTTGCGAACTTTGACAGTTTCATGTGCTTGAAAACATCTGCTACCTTTCCCCTTCCTTTTGCCGTATAAAACTCCTGTCCCGGAAGCTGCTTGTAGTCGGCTTTGACGTAGGTTTCGTCGTCCATTACCACGCAGTCAAACTTCGTCAGCATCGTCGTGTACAGCCTCCGGGATCGCGCTTTGGCCGTCGTATTTTGTTTATCATCGCGATTTGGAGTCACTACCTTCTTGTAAGTCGATAGTCCGGCTCGTGTTTTGGCTCGATGCACGGTTGTAGACGATACACCCAGCTTATTTGCGGCATCTCGGAGAGAGAGGTTAGGGTTTCGCTTGAAACTACCGGCAACTCTCTTTGTCGTCTCAGCGGCTTCCGGTTTTCGATTTCCCCCCGACCCAGACTTCCTGGCTGTCGACAAACGTTCCCCAAACACTTTAATTACATTTGTAACGGTTGATTTGGCAACTTTTAGCGATTTTGCCAACTTTGCGTGCGAGTAGCTCGGATTTTCGCGATGCACGAGCAAAATTTTGATACGCTGCTCTTCTTGCTTAAACGGCATTTTGACAACTGAAGAGTGAATTCCAAAATCAAAATAGGAGCAACATTCTACACACACACACACCTTCAAAATGAGGGGTGTTCAGGTTTTTTAAATGCAAAATTGAAAGAAATACGTCAAGTTGATATTGACCAAATTTTGACCGTATCACCCTTTAGTAGCCATGATTTGTGTGTCCTATTGTACGCCCCAGAAACACCAATGTTGCCTGCTGAGCAGTTGATTGAGCATGATCATAAGACATCCGCGCATTGAACAATTGATAACTTTCGATCCTTGAATTTAATCAAAAAGTGGTATTGTGCAAAGTTGTAGCTGGGAAAATTTCCTACAAGTACAATTGAAAACTTTTGAAGCAGACGGATATGGTGAATTATTAGATAGACATGAACAAAAATCTTGGTTTTACCATAGTAATTCCCATACAAACTTCAAATGGTTTGTGCCATCTCAGTTTCTCACAAAATTGGTTCAAATTTTGAGAGGTTAGTCAGGATCCGATTTGGAATCGTTTAAGTATTGTGGAGCTAAAATTTCAAATTTTGCATCACTCTATTGGTCATTGCATTGCAGAGAACCAGCTATGTCAACTATGAACCGACACGCATTTTGCAGCCTTGGTACTTTGAGGATGTTTCGATGGCTTGGGATTATGCCAGTTAAACCTCTTTCTAAGAAAACTAGGTGTAGCGGAATCATTTTTGCGTCGATTTAACCCTCAGCTTCAATCGAGGCTTCAACTTTACACTTTGTGAATAGTCTCGCAATATCAAAGGAGCTTGTAAAATACATATCAAGCATTACGCGTGATATTGATAGCGTATGAGAGCGAAAAAATATCAATTTTCCAATGATCATGTCATCACTGATTGAGTTTATAAAAAATCTAAATCTACCTATTGAAGTGATTTCATCTTCCCAGCACTTAACCATCCGGAGCTCGGAAAAATGGTCGGGTTTTAAAAAATCAGAGTTCCCTGCAACTTTTCAAGCATCCCTGCTCCTATCCTTCGACCCGATACGATTCATCAAGCACCGTCGAGTGAAGGAGTAGGAGCAAAGCAGCGCCCAACATTGGGACCCATATCCATCAATAAAATGTCCATAAATCATGTGGATAGAAGGTTTTCCACGACCACACTTTTTTCCTGCTTTGAATTTTCGCCTTCTTCGCTAGTTTCTGCTATTTAGCCCTGCCAATGTGTACGGGCGCAAGAGCTGGATGCTGACTCAGACCTTCTACACCTTCTCATGCAGCTCGTCTATTGCAGCAAATTCTTGCGTCGATGACTGACACTCTCAACTCTTGCTAGTCCGGTGGTGGTGGTCGTACCAGTTAGAGTAAGTGGCGCCTGCGGTGGGGGACAGGACAGCAGTTTTCGATTCAATGACCAAACCCGAATTTTTGTCGCAATCCCTTCCTACCCTCCATCCTACATTAATACCACCCACCCGGGATCAGTTGCGCACGTAGTCAGAGCACTCTTGCATACTGTCGAAGAGCGTTGGAAAAATTCATGCATTATTAATCCGATTATAATGATACCGAAAACTCTCCTTCGCTACACACGCTTTGGCCATGAACTGAAGCCGAGTAGAAGAGGGGGAGGGCGGGGAAGAAGAGGAGATCTGGACCTGGCCGAGAATGGGCCCCGCGAGACCTCTGAATGTGCGCCATAGCAGTTGGCCACGTACTTGCAGGGAATCATCGAGCAGCACGGACCACGACGAACCCAAGCTTGGTATGTGTATATTGTTTGAGCTTAGAGAATTTCTCATTCACCGTGGCAGCAGCAATTTGCGATACTGGCTCCGGTAAAAATCAATGCAAATTGAGGGGAATGGCGTGAAGATGCGGAAGCTCCAGCAGCCGGTAGGACCCATAAAGGTGGGACATCTCTTTCGGTTGCAATGTCAGCAAAAATACGTGAGCACAAAAAATAACCAGAATTTGTATATAGGTAGGTAAAAGCCCCAATCTAGCACGGGTGGTACCGAGAGCAGTACCGAGATTGGCAGCAAGAAAGGTGCGCTGGTCGAGTGAAGGAAAATATCTGTGAATGGTTCACTCGTGCGAGGCGAAACAGGATTTGCACGTTTGATGGCACAGAAGGAAGCGACACTGTTCGGAAAGAAAAATATACGGCCAAGTGGCATGTTTCGGGGAGAGTCCCGAAAAATTCCATCGAAGGAAATGATTTCTGGTGGTAGCAGGAGGTTCAACTAAATCTACCATTCCGATTGAGTAAACCGAAAATTCAGAATATTTATCGGATTACGTTTGATTGGCTTAATCGGAAGCAGTCTCAAATTGAGCAGATTTGCTTAATACTGTGAAGCAATGAAAAGACGTAAGCCGAAAAACACCTGAACCTTAATATAGTTTTAACATGGCAGGATAAATTCCTAATGTTTAAGACAATTCAATTAACCTGATTGCTGTGGAACAAATAATGGATTTACAAACATAAGTGTTCATGTATGACCATAAGCCCTGGTTTAAGGATTCAACTCTTTGCTTGAAATTATTATATTTTTCCAGAATTATATTGCAGAAAAAAAAGTGACACAAAATTAAATATTTCCTTAATCCTTTCATGTAGTTACAGATAAAGAACAGTTATAATTCCGATGTATACAACTAAAATAAATAAATTTAAATAATACGTTTGAAAGTAAGAGGAGTAAATCAGCCTATTCACTAACGGAATTCTGGAAAGTTAAACTAAAAATTGTAATGGAAAACTAATGTGCAAACCAATACGAAATCAAAAATGATTCATAGTCAATTTAAGAATTTCCAGCCAAACAAGGATTAACTATCAGTATCAAACTTTTCAGAGCCGAAAGTCTTAAAACGACAATTTTACAAAATATAAAAAGACTAACACTTTCAATGCAATGGCGTAAGGGAGCCGTGATGAATGTTTGCACCATTGAGCAATGTCAAAATTAAAAAAAAAATCACAAACATTTCGTTTTCGGTTTTTTTTTTAATTAATTTTCTCAGAGTCTTAAACTATGTAAATCATCGATCGAGTTTCCACTTGCTGCAATTACGGCCTCCACACGCTTCCGGAATGCACGGCAGGTTCTAATAATGTAGTCTGGATCCATTTCTCTCCAGGTGCGGGTCAATGTTTGTTTAAGGCTTGCTGCACTCAGGTGGCGTTTAGAACAGACCTTGGCCTTCATGACGCGCGATATTGAGTAATCCAGCGGAGTGAGTTTTTTTTCCGTGGCCCTTCTTTTACGATCTTCCGTGCCGTAAAGTCACTGATCCCGTGTTCCTTTACCATTTTCCTTATTGAACGCACTGGATTCACCCAAATCTTCCTTTTGATAGCAGCGATAAACCTCGGAACCCGAGCTGACCTCGGACGACCTGTGGCCACCTTCGTGGATAGTTGTCCTTTCTTTTTTTGAAATGTCTTTTTGCGACATTTGCGCGTGGGACAAATCACGAATACGCTGCCACTTCGTCATGGTGCAACTGTCAAACTAAGTTAATCATTTTCTTTTATAAGCAGCCTACTACGGTATGAGCTATAGGTTACGTGCATGCAAAGAAAACCAAGGCATTGTTTGCACAGGTGAAACGGGAACCTTATTTCCCAAGTAGCAGTTCTTGTTTTATTGCACTCTATTAGTGGTTATTGAGATCAATTTCATAAAACCGCCAATAAAATTAATAGCTCCAGCACAACCTTTTGATAACCGCTATAAGATCGTTATACAGCTTAGTGGACCACTCTTGATAAGGTTTATAAAGCATGTTTGAGAATCACAATAAAGCTGTCTTAAAACCTTTTGTCAGGAAGCCTCATACTCTATAAAAGGTTCTCATAGCCTCTATAAGAGTAATATTGTATCCAAGCAGTTTTATTACGCTTTGGTGAAAATCAGTTATAAAGCCAATTTAATTTTTATTGGCTTCAAAGAAACCGCCATAAATTAGCTTGTTGTTGTTCTGATCTGCTGAAACTTTTTTTACAAATGGAAATCCTTAGCGGTAAAAATAGATTTGATTGTTGGTGTCAAGATCACCATGCCATCAATTTTGTTTCATGGCGACATTAGTGAAAATTTTAAAGAAAATATATGACTTTTTAGAAGTTCCAAAACATATGCGCTTGAAATGTTATCGTGTATATTGAGATAATATGAGCGTTAAATAAATGCGCCTCCAAAATAATTTAAGTTAACAAAAAAGATTGTTTCAGAAATCAAATGAATTTGATGGAATTACCTTAATTTTACAGAAAATTGATCTCAATACATAAATTCATACCAATGCACACTGGAAATCATTTCGGATCTCTTATTTAGCCATTATTTTATTGAAATTTCTTGGATTTTATTCCAAGGCTAATGGCATTTTCATAATGACAATATGGCGACAGAGGACAGCAGGCAAGAAAAACACCAAGCGCAATTTCTTAAAATGTCTAATGCTTACATTGCACACTGGGTCAGGAATGCAACCTAGCGGATCAAAATTAATAACTCCGAAACGAAGCATTTCCGCGACTTGGTGTATTCAGCAAAATTTCTCGTCATAATAAGGATCATCTATTGACATAAACAAATAGTTCAAAACTATTCCGCAAAGATGGTGCCACAATCTAACTTCTTTCTCTGACGTTTTGGAGACTTGATGTCTTGGGCAAAGTTGTTTATCTTGACAAAATGAACAGCTCTTTCAAAGACGTTAAATTTCCACTGTCTACTGGTACCATGTTATATGGAGTTAAAGAAAAAAATGTTGAAAATATGGTTTTTTTTCTGTTTCGGTTTTTTTGCTTACAGCTTTATAATGTTTTATTATTCTCTTATGCAAATACATTAAATAAATAGCTTTTGTGAAGAAACATACTGGATTAAGCTTCAAATTTCAAAGATATTGTTGAAAAAACGAGAAAAAAAAACACAATTTTTGAACATTAATATCTCCCAAAGCGCCAAAAATCGCAACCTGACATTTTCAGCAAAAATTAAGCAATACTCGATAAACAAAATATCAAAATTTGAGAGCTTAAGAAATAGCTTTTTTTAATGCATTGAATTTGTGTTTCGAAGACTTCACGACTTTGTCAAAGTTGGTTATCTTGATAAAATAAACAACTTTTCTAAATACGTTAAAACTTCACAGCCTACTGTTTTCGAGTTATGTGAAATTACAGAAAAAATGTGAATATAATTGTTTTAATTTTAAATATATTGTTTAAATGAATATACCTCGAAAACAGTAGGCTGTGAAGTTTTAACGTCTTAAGAAGAGTTGTTTATTTTATCAAGATAAACAATTTTGCCGAAGTCGTCAAGTCTTCAAAACGCCATTTCAATGCATTAAAAAAGTTATAGAAAAAAATAATGTTCCATTAAAATGAAGATATCTACAAAACACCAAAATATACCTCTCTCAAATTTTGATGTATATTTTTTATCGAGTATTGCTTATTTTTTGCTGAAAATGTCAGGTTGCGATTTTCTGCGCTTTAGGAGATATTAATGTTCAAAAATTATGTTTTTTTCTCGTTTTTTTCAACAATATCTTTGAAATTTGAAGCTTAATCCAGTATGCAAGATAAACAACTTTGCCGAAGACATCAAGTTTCCAAAACGTCAGAGAAAGAAGTTAGATTGTAACACCATCTTTGCGGAAGAGTTTTGAACTATTTGTTTATGTCAATAGATGGTCCTTATTATGACGAGAAATTTTGCCGAAGACACCAAGTCGCGGAAATGCTTCGTTTCGGAGTTATTAATTTTGATCCGCTAGATTGCATTCCTGGCCCAGTGTGCATAGGATGAAAGCAGAACAGAAAAGCATAATGCATGATTTTATTACGAGAACTATTTTCTTTTTACAAGAGCAATTCAAGCTGAACTTTGCATTAGGTCCTAAGTAACATTGATCGATTTTCTTCGTCGACTTTCTCTTTCGTTGATAACTTATTCACAGAACCGTTTCTTGATGTGTTTGTCGTATTGGATGCTAGATAAAAGCTTCTTTTATCGATTTATGTGCTTAAAATACCTGGGAATGTCTTTACATGACCGTGGGGATGCAAAGAGAAAGTTGACGAAGCGAATCTGTCAATATTACTTAGGACCTAATGCAATGTTCAGCTTGAATTTATTTTTTTTTATTTGAGTGCAAATGTATATTCCTATTCTACGGGTGCAACCGATGAATTTTACAAACATTTAGAAAAGTTTTGAATGGTACATTAACCTTTATGAAAAGTTATGCGTGATTTCAACTTTTTTGCCCTAGGACTGTCACCATTTTGACCAAGATTCGACCGTGTCACCCCATGTATATGCGAGCGAGACGTATACACGAAATGTTTTCATGCTCATGCTAACAATTTTGTTGATTTTCTTTGCGCTCCGCTTGGAAGTACCGGAAAGTTTTGATTCTTTTCTATGTTGTAAAAATAACCACCTTTTTACATTTCTGACAAGTCGCAACTGAATGCTTATAATTGTTTTAAAATAACTGTTTCATGGCCAACTAGTTTTATTGCGCTTATTTATAAAGCAACGAAAGGATTAATTTTTTGGTTTTATAAGGGCAATTTATATTACTTTTTTGTATACTTCAAAGCAATCATAAAACCTTTCATAAGTGAAAATAGCATAAGCATCAGTTGGTTTTTTAATTAGCTTTATATGGGTTTTGTAGATAGCTATAAGAATGTTTCATGACTTGCATTGTATATGACCGTCATAAAGCTGTAGGTAATGGTTGCAGCTGCAATAAAGCCTTTATAAATTTGGAATATAGCCAAGCAGCTCTAGATTTGTTACTTGGGTTGTACGATGGTGCAAACATTATCACGCATACGGTAGTGTGATGATTGATATCATTTCGAAATAAATTGTGTAGTACGCAAGCAGTAATAGTTGTGAGTGTAACAAACATACATGATGGGAATATAGTAAATAACTATTTTGACATGTGAAAGTTTTTGCTCAGGGTACTTGATTAGGTGAGTGATTAAACAGGTTAAAATATTCGTTTTATTGGTATTAAATGAACGATTTAAAAACTTAATTCAGATATCAGCCATGCGTTTTGCATTGAGCCGATTTCGATGCAGTGTGGTTTCACCAGTTTTAGAGAATAGCCTCGCTGACAGAGCGAGACGTGGGACTTTCTCGTGTGACAGAAGTGGAAGGGAATGCAAAGTACTATACGAGAGCCGTACAGAGTGACGATTATAGAGCTTTCTGATGTTCAATCGGCGCACACTACTGCACCATTTAAATCGAATGAGCGTGAGCAAGAGGGAAACAGGTTAGTGGGAAAACAAGCCATCCGTTCATCCATGTGTACTAGATAGAGAAAGACAATTAAACGTCAAAAATGTCTATAGAGATTGCTGACGTTTATCGTACGCACACTACGTCACGTAAACTTATACACAAAATGTTTTCATAAAAAAAAACTTCATAGCGAAAAATTTTCCCGATGAAAACAAATCACTGACACAATCATACTTTAGCAATCTAAATAAACGTCTTTGAGCCCAAACTTTCTCTTTCTCGTTCTTGCCAGAGACGCAGCGGTACGGTTTTTGAGGGATCTTTTGGCAATGTCACTGACAACCTTGTTTCTTTGAGAGGCTTCAAATGACTTTCATACAGTGCCGCAATGCTGTTAAAAAAATTTGAACGTTCGACCGGAACTGTATAAAAATGAAGTGCGCGGCAACATTTTGCAAAATAAAGCGAAGACGAGAGATGACAGTAACTCCGTAGAGGCAACATTTTGGCTCAACTCTGGTACTCTCTTCGGTCCCAAACTAATCGATGTACCCCTCGAAACATAGGAAAATCCACGAACCCCTCATTTTATCTGTCAGACTTTCATAGCGAATCAAAACAAACATAGTGTAGTACTAGAATTTCGACCACAATGAGGTACGCTTAACGATGTACTTGGGACCAGTAGGCTAGTCAAGTAGTGAGCCAATTTAAAATCGTTAGTTTCCACCGGTTGGTAACTCCATGACAGTATATCTATTGTCACATTTTACTGTTTTGCTAGCAGTGCAATCATTTTTATAACCATAAAACTAAATAAAACGTTCCGATTGGAATTTTTTATCACATAAACAATAAATAAATAAATAACATATATCAAATATTCCGTGAAAATAATTAAACACATTTATCATCATTGATAACAATACTCCTTTCTGGTGAATTGAGTGAACCGTAATGTTTATTTACTTTGCTTGTTTAGTTCAGCGCAAGGTGACTATATATAGGCGTTCTGATGTGCCAAATTCATGATTCAGCCATGTTGAATTTTTGTATGGGACAGCGACCGAGTTTGTTTAAATTTTTTTCTAAAATCGAATTAATCGAACCAAAATAATCGATCTTTTGTGTTTCGATCCAAGATCGCCTATTGCTAACGTTAACAAACCACGTAAATGGAATTATTTTTATCGCAGTTTTGAGTTATTTGTTATTTGAATAATCTCTGAAAGATCAGTAGAAGGTCTTCTGAATAAACAATCAATTTGGAATCTTGTAAAAATATCCAATGGGCTTTGAAATTCTTCGAAGTTCAGTGATCGTCTCTGAATTTGCATTAACTTAAAAAAATGTGGGAGCACTTTGAAGAAGTACCTTGAACCGTGGGGAAGCTTCGGAAAAGAGTTATGAATATCAGGAAAACTGCGGGAGCTTAAGGAAAGTTCCGTGAATCTTAGGGAAGTCCAGACCACTCTAATTTATTGAGAAGTTAAAAGAACTTCTTGGGGAGTAAATATATCATTAGGAAAGTTTCGACTAGCGAGAAAGTTTAAAGATCTACAAGAGAATATTCGGACAACTTCGTACATTTAAGGAAAATGTTGAAAACTTCATCGGAGATCTTTTAGAGAACTTCTTTAGGAGAACTTAAGAGTAGTTCTGACGAGAAATTAGTTCTGAGGAGAGCTTCAGAGTATTTCTGTGGAGAGTTTCAGAGTAGTTCTGAGGAAAACTTCAGAGTAGTTCTGAAGAGATTTGCAGTGAAGTTCCGAGAACTCCAGAGAGGTTCCTTGGCCTCAG